>NC_056480.1:7593511-7893511 GCF_008729295.1 Plectropomus leopardus
TGTCAAAAAATTGGCCAAAAAAGCTCTTCACCCTTGCGGCTGCTGGAGGGGTTGTGGGAGTTTGCTCAACCAGTCTACATGTGCTTTTTGGACTTGGAGAAAGCCTATGATCACGTCCGTCGGGGCGTCCTGTAGAGGGTACTGAGGGAGTACGGCGTGCCAAAGTCGCTTCTGCGAGCCATTCGGTCCCTGTATAACCATAGTGAGAGCTGTGTCCGCATACTCGGCATGAAGTCAAACACGTTCGCAGTCAGTGTTGGCCTCCTCCAGGGTTGTTTCTTGTCTCTGATCGTTTTTGATTTTGCATGGACAGGACCTCAAGGCACAGCAGGGGGGAGGAAGGAGTCCCGTTTGTGGAATTGCGTCTTAGCTTTTTGCAGATGATGTGGTTCTGTTATCTCCATCACACCGTGACCTCTAGCATGCACTGGGGCAGTTTGCAGCCGAGTGTGAAGCAGTCGGGATGAGAGTCAGCACCTCCAAATCTGAGGTCATGGTTCTCTGCTGGAAAACGGTGGACTGTTCCCTCTGGGTGGGGAGTGAGTTGCTGCCTCAAGCAAAGGAATTTAAGTATCCCAGATCTTGGTCATGAACGGAGCATGAGATGGAGAGACGGTTTGGTGCGGCATCCGCAACATCGCTGTTGCATCCGTTGCATCCGACTGTCGCAGTGAAGAAGAAGCTGAGCCAGAAGCGATTTAAGGAAATAAGGTCATATGTTGTCAAACTGTAAGAAAAAAAAAATACTACAAAAGTCACAGTATAGGATATCATATAATTGTTCTAAAAATGGTCACGGTGTAGTGTGTCATAAAAATGAAATTTTAAAAAGAAATCGTATAGTATGACTAAAGAAGTCATAGAACAGCAAGTCACAAAAAAAGACCTCAAAAAAGTCAGAATATAATAAAATTGTTAAAAAAATAAAAAATTGCATAGCATGTTATAAAAACATACTAAAACATTGACATTATAGTGTCTCACATGAAAATGTACTAAAATGGTTCGAAAATAGTCCTGCCATCTTCTCCTAAATGCCTAAATTTTCCACTGACGTTGACCTCCCAGACCAGGATACGACCATGTAAGACTAAGTATAACTATACAAACAAGACTCTGAGGGACAGTCGTTACCCTAAAAAGTCAATTAAACCCCCCAAAACATATGTCAGGCATTAACACAACACTGTGTTTAACGATTAATTTTTTTCCTTAACAATAACACTGTCGAGGATAGGCTTACACAACCGCACATTGTAAACATCAGAGTATAACCCTGCACATTTCTATCCACTTCATAATTTGTGACAGAGTGTGCATGGACAAGTACTCAGCCCGTGACCTCTGAATGAGAACACACTCTATTTGTACAGTAATAATGCTGCATTGCCCTCAGAGATACAACAGCCACCTCTGTATTAGACTACTGAGGAGGGGTTTATTAGTCACTACTCACAGCATTGATTTTTTTTTTTTTTTTTTACTCTGCTGAAAGCCTTCTCGTTGCTCCAATGCTGCATCTGTCCTTCTGCGTCTCCCTGAGGAGAATACCCTCATAACACATCGTAGATACGACCCCGGCTTTGCTCTGAATTATTAAACACACCCATATCAGATATTCTCATGCATATCTGCGTCCTGACAGTGGTGCAATATGAGTGTGTATTTGTGTGTGTTTGCACATGTACTCAGTTTTTAGCTCATGTTTCATGTTTGTATTGAATTAGGTCCGTCATGAATTCTGCTTTCTCTCTTACTCCGGCTGTCTTTTCTCATCTATAAATTAATGGTTTTTAACATGCGGGTAAAAATATAAAACATCAACAAAAGCTTCTCATAGTTGAATTAGCTGGCCTTCAATCAAAGAAGGGTCCATATTTATCTGAAAGTATCTTAGTATAGTATCTCATAAAAATGTACTACAAAATAGTCATGGTATAGCGTGTCATAAAAATATAATTTTAACAAGTCGTAGTACAACATGCCAAAAAATGTACCACAAACTATAGTCATGAAGATGTACTACAAAAAGTGTCATACTATTGTAAGTAAAAAATATGTACTAAATAGTATTGAATGTCATAAAAGTAATAAAATAAGTTATTGTATTATCTGTCATGAAAATTTACCATAAAAACGGTAATATAAGATGTCAAAAGTGTACTAAAATAAGTCACGGTAGAGTATGTCATAAAAAGTACTAAAATAAGTAATTATATAGTCTGCCATTAAAGGATAATAATCTACCAAAAAGGTCATAATATAGTATATCAAAAAGAAGTCATTTTTAAGAAATCAGCAAAAATTATGCCATAAAATAAAGGAGTCGGTAAGTCCGCTTTTATCTTCAAGTATAAAATCACTTCAATAAATGGGAAAAATGTCTGAAAATGGTAACACGCAGATAGTGGACGGGGGGAGAATGCCATTGAGTCAGACTATCCGGGTCTTAACTCTACTAAAAAAAATGAATCTGAGGAACCTGTATGAAGATTATTCACGTTACGTTTGCTGTAGAAGTTAACTGCTAATTGCAGCTATTAAAGAGATCAACTTTAACCGATGAGATGTTTGATAAAAATACAGACGGTATAAACAACACATACACCAACGAACAAAATCACAAAACAACGTCAACTTTTTAAAAAATCACAGCAAGATTTATAGTTGGGCAGATGCTTAACAAGGCATGGTACTGACATGTCAAGTCAAATCAGAGCAGAGCATTGGTGAATTTACACATTTCATCAAATAAAAAAGCAGATCGGTAAGTAAGAATAAGACTTTTGCCACAGTGTACGTCTGTCTTAATAAAGTTTTCGGGGTAATATAAAAGCTTTTTAAATTTGGCGCTTTAGACGATTCTAATACAATGAAATCTGTAGTATTTAAGGATTAAATAGAATATATCGATGTGTCTCTACAGGCATAATCCCTCTAATGAGCTAGTACCTACAAATAGATAAAACATAATATATCAACTCTTCGGATTAATTCATTCAATACGTTGATTGAAATGCAGAATATCGAGGTAGACAGAATATTTTCTGCCATCGTCCACACTGATGTCACCTGCTCCCTTTCATCGAATGTTTACTGGGTGTCTCCTCGCCTCTCTGCAGTGTCAAGCCCTTTCGTCTTCACGCGTCTCGGCTTATTTTTCCTTCCATTGTTTCACGTCTTCTTCAGGAAACAAGTTGATATTGCCAAAGTCCCAATTTCCTCTATAAAGTGCAGCCTGAGCCGGCCTGTGGTACCCTGTCGCTCGTCCAGTTAACGACCAAATCATCCTGTCCATTATTTGTAATAATTGGTGTGTGTGTGTTCTTTATGAATGTGTGACTGTGTGTGTGTGTGTGTGTGTGTGACTCAGCTCCTTACAGCCAGCATGGAGTTGATCTCCCAGATGAGGTTGCGGAGTTGGTCCATGATCTGCTTCAGCTGCTGGTTCTTCTGCTTCAGCTTCTGCAGGGAAAGGAGACAAAAAGAAAACAATTTATATTTTTAAATAGGGAATCCCAAATATGGCATCTTTTTATGTGCTCAAACAATAAAACTAAAGGTTTACAAAAGACCAAAAGGTCAAATAACCTACAAAACACAAAGCAATTACATTTGAGCAGAAAACAAATACTTCATGGCTTACATGATGTTAAAGTGGCACATGCTGTAGGACTGGTATTGAAAATCCCCGCTGCTGTATACACGTTTCTTCCTATCGGCTTCACTTAAGCATCATGCTATCAACACAGCACAAACATCACACTTCCTACACCACTGTGAGTCCCTGTAAATATCATTTACTTCACCAAATTACTGAGAAAAACAGGTTCCAGATGTAATCTTGTTCCTAATGACTGCTGCTGTTCTGTTGCTGGCATAAGAAAATGAACAGGGAGGTTTTTGCCAGCAGGAAGTCCTGTGAGAAACAATGAAGATTCTGTTTCCTGTCTTCAAATTTAGTATTAGCAAGCTATTGTTACTGTTATGAAAACAATCTAAACCAGTGGTTCCTAACTGGTGGGTTGTGGTCCAAAAGTGGGTCAAAGGTCCATTCTGAGTGAACTTAAAGTGACTCCTGAACGCATCAAATTGTAAAAACACGCTTTATTTTACAAGTACAGACCTACAGACTTTGTGAAGTGCCTCATTTATCATGTCAATCTGTTTATTTCCAATACAGCAACTAGTTTATTGTTCTTGGTATTATTTGGCCTGTTAAACTGCTGTGGCTTTGCAATGTTTTTATGTCACCGGCCTTGAAGCAATAATGCGCACTTTTGTAGTTGTAATGCTATATATTTACAGAATTTTTGGGAATTGCACATTATTCTATATTCACATTATTCTCTGTAACATGTTTTATTTCACCGTGCTGTAAAGCCCTTGTGTTTACATTTTGAGAAATATAATTGAATATGTGGTAGCTTATTTTATGATTGGGCCTATACTTAATGACTAAAGAGAATTCTGGATCTCATGGCTGGACCAGTTGGGAACAACTGATCTATACATACGTTTCAAGGTTATTATGCTCCAGCAGTGGCCTCTAGCTCACCTGCTACAGCATCCGCCCCATATGTCGAGGCTTTGGCAGCAACCGAGGTTCGATTCCAGCATGTGGCCCTTTGCTCTGTATCTTTCACCCACATTTCCTGTCATTCTACAGCTATCCTAATAATAAAGGGAAAAATTCCCCCCAAAAAATCTTTAAAAAATTAAATAAAATATGTGTTTCAAGAAATGCCAAAAAAAGACCAAGATATATAAATATGGATGACATGACATCTTGATCGCCTCCTGGTGGCCGCCTGCAGTAAAGCTCACAAACGGCGCCCCCTCCATGTTCGCGAATGAAACATGGGCTGAACGACAAATATGGTCGATCTATAATTTTGTTACGTTTGGTTAAAATGAGCCATTTGATGCTATAAAAAAGGGGATCTGACATAATGTTTGACCGTTGTGTGTGCCAGTGTACTCGTGAGCATGGCGCTGCTCGGGATTAGTTGGATGATGGGAACTCAATACCATGGACATGGCTACTGTGCAGACTCTGTGCAGATACGATGGCAGCAGCCACAGTTAAGATATTTGGCTTCATTTTTGATAGTAAGTGGACACACATTGTCTGTCTTTAAATACAGTTATTGACTCATCCTGCTTTGGGACAACAGCTGCGTTGTTATACTATCACTTGCCACCAGTCTGCTGGTAGCTACAGTGATTTTTTCCGGTAAAAATGTGCTTGTTCGGTGGACTTTTCACCCAGCAGACTCCTTGGTCAGTGAGTCAAAAATATATTTTCATACACAGGGTGCTTTGATCTTAATGCTAATCTTAGCATACTAACTTGATGGTGCTGGGAGGCTGATGTTTGGCAGGAATAAGGCCAGTGAAGTCTCTCAAAGTTGGTGCTGACTAATGTGGAACGATTTCCAAATGCAGCTTAGATGGAGATTTATAGAATTTGTGGCTGTGATGACAAAGAGTCACAGAAGTTACCAATGGTTTCACTGAAAAGGGGGCAAATATTAGCGTATCCACTCGGCTGTCATGTTTCCATCACTGCCGATTGGAGCTGGAGCTGATAACCTCTGGCTCCTGCAGAGTCATTCATCACGGGAATAAATGCCAATTCTAACCTTTACCACAAAAGACAAAAAACAGATGTTGGGTGTTTGTGTTTTTGTTTTGTTTTTTATTCAGTGGGAAAGCAGCTAAAGAAAAATATTAAAAACACCTGCCTTCTCCTTCCCAGTTGTATGGGGTGGCAAGGTTAAATAAAAGTTTAAATACCACATTTCAACCTGTGAAACCTGAGCAAATAGGCTTCAGTTCTTAAAAAACAAACAAACAAACAAACAAAAAAAACATAGGGAAAAGGTAATGAGAAACTTGAGAAGAAATGTCCCAAAAATGAGCAAAAAGTGCAAAAGGACAATAATTATCTGAAAATTAGAATAAAAAAAGGTTTAAGAAAAATAACAACAAACAAAATGCCCTGAAAAAAAAGGAATAAAAAATTGTAATAATTCTGTTAAATAATTTTAAATATACAATTTTGATAATATTTTCTCTTTGGTTTTAAAAAAAATACGGTTCCAAAGCTACTAATTAATTGCAATTTGTGGAACATTTCTTGCCAAGTTACTAATTGCCCTTTTAAAGTATAATTTCAAAACAAAGCAAACCAATTTGCTTGGTGTTTGAAGGTTTAAATACTTGTGAAGACGTCTGAACGAAGCACAAAAAAGTGATGCCAATCCAAAGGGTTAACTTCATGCATGTCATTACATTTCGTCCTTTAACATACAATACATTAAGTGAGTGAGTACTTCAGTCAACTTCATCAATCCAAGCCGCCGCTAATCGCTAAACTAACACATCTGGCCTGCCTCAGGTACATCACAGAGGAGCAAACAACCCAATCTCCCCGTCAGTCACTGAGGGCTTTGTCTGCTGATTGCTCCTGAATGCCCCGCGAAGATCTCTAAGTCAACAGCTGCTGTGGACTGAAGTACCTCATCGCCCGAGCTTTACACATAAACAAATAATAGCTCCAAACTGCTGCTGCTGCTGCTGGAGAGTCAGAATAAAAACAGGTACAGCTGCCAAATGTGCGCCGCCTTTGAACGAGCAAAACATCTACATTTGAAGGTTCGGGCAAATTTAGCAACGGCAGTACATCACAGCTACTTACTCAGCTGCTTTTCTTGTGATAGATAGCCGGAGAGAGAGAGAGAGAAAGAGGAGAGCTCCTTCACTCAGGAGCTACTGTATCTGCAGTGCAGTGAAATCTATTAAGATTAAATCCATCTCACTCGCTCGGTAACACTCCTTTAGCCATGACTAATTACCAGCCATTTTTGCAGCGCAGATAACACCTTGAGCAATCGATTTCACACAGCTCTCTTAATATCAACTGTTTAGCTGATTGTCCTTGAAGATATTCCAGAGTGGAACATTTGGAGGCTTTCCAGTCTCTCTCTCAGGGGGGCTCTCAAGCTCTCTCACTCTTTTCTCTCTTCTCTTTCTCCCCGCCTTTTTCTATCTCGCTCCGGCTTCCACTTTAATTCTCTGTGTGTGTGTATTGCACGAGATATGCCTCATTACCCTGACGAGCAAGTTCTTGAAATAACTCGGTCGTTTACTGAGTATTAATGAGATGATACCATGAGCCTTTGTAATTTCAGTCAAACACTTTTTAAACAAGGAATACAACACTCAACCTTTTTTTTAAAAAGTGAAACATTTCTTTTTTTTTTCGGTAAAAAAAACTGCAATCACAGATATATTTTTCAAGCAGCTTTGTCTTCAAAGGCAAATTTTGTTACTTCTGAATCCAGATTCTTCCAAGAAAATCTACTCTCCTCTTTTCTTTGAAACCAGACATGAAATTTTTCACAGTGGAAATAAGACTACGGAGGCAGCGAAGCCTTCACGGCATGTTCATCATAAAAGGCTCGCTGGCATATCTTGATATATGAATAACAAGGCTGCTATTATCACAGAAATTGTTCTGCAACCTCGGGGAGATATAATTCCATTCATAACCTTGTAATTAGCGTAACTCTAATCCTTCACACCTATAATGGGATGTTTGGAGAAAAGGGTATACTACAGAGAACAAAGCGGAGAAAAGGAGCTCTGAACCATCTCTTTTTTGTCTGGAGAACAAGGCTTTTACACACACATACACATGAAAACACCTCTTGAGAAATCTGGAGGATGCACTCTCTCATTTCTTGGCCTGCCACTCAGCGGCCCGGCCCCACAGTAATGTTTTGATGCCTTCTAAATCCGCAGTAGGCCTCTTCTGACACGCTCTGACACGGCATCGGCCGCGGCAGGGTGGCCAGTCAACAACTCATGAAAGTAAACAAGGAAGCGCTGTCTGAGCTGCTGTCTCTGAAGGCCTCCTGCAGACTGGCAGACTGCCTACCTGCTTCATATAACCTAAAGATGCTGGCAGACATCGGTGGATTGGCGGAGGAGAGAGTGGAAAAGCACAGTGACCCGAGATGGAGTGAAAATGGGGGATTGGCACGCACAGAGGAGATGCAGTGATGTGTGTACGTGCGTGTGCAACTGTGCAAGCGTTTATGGTCTGATGTGCGTGTGTGCGTGTTTGTGGCTGCACATGAAAATGTCTGTGTGGGTTTGCGTGTGTGAGGATCAATCTGTGTTATGGATTCAATCCATTGGATTGGTATCGGCGCCAATACTGACCTTATTAAGCAGAACGGGTGTCGGCCAACAATGACCAACCCACAGTTTTCTGTTTCACTCACTTCATTTGCTGCAGTGAGCAACATTACTGCGGACGGGGGCTGCAACTTATTACAGTTTTCATTATGGATCAATCTGATGACCATTTTCACAATCATTCTAGCTTCTAGTCAATTATCTATAAAATATTTTGGAAATTTCCACAAAAAAGACAACTTCCCTAAATTAATGTCTTTGATTAACTTGTTTTTTTTCTGAACAACAGTCCAAAACCTAAAAATATTCACAATATCACATTTTGTGAGCAAGAAACATTGAATGTTAAAGGTTCTTCGTGCAACATTTAGAGCACAGAAATAACAAGAAAACCACTATTTGCCGTGTGAAGATACAGTGGAGTAATGGCGTCCTGAGCAGAGAATAAAGTCATGCTCTTAATGTGTGTTGTATTCTGAGCTTCTCTGTGGTTTGTTGTGGTGAGAAGGTCTGGCCGCATGGGCATGTTAGTGCATGTGTGTCGCGGTGAGCGTGTCCTACCGACTAGCTTATTGCCACTATTCTACACTGTACTGCCGTTACTGTGATATGTGAATGACACCGTCACTGAAGCATAGCACCCACCCTTCGCTTCTTCGCCGGTTAACATCATTAGCTCAGTTAGCATTGTTGCCATTGTTAGCATTATTTATAGATATAGCGCTGTTAGCTCCTAGCCTGTAAGCCATTTCATCGATGAGAACGGTGCGCAGACAATCCAACCCTAGACTCCGAATGATCAATATGTTCCGAGTGTTGCATAGAGCTCATTTACAACCCCCGGAAAAAAAAACAAAAAAAAAACATTTGACCAGAAGATAAGAAGGCAGCACTTCCATTTGATAATGACATTTACAATAAACAAAGGTTATCTAATCAATAAAATTCACTCCATATAGTTTTTCTAAAACTACATTTAGACTTAGACGTTTTCGGTTTAGTTCTAAGAAACCCCCTACTGGCTCCTATTTCAAAGTAAGTATACTCCCGTTAGAAGACAAATCATAAGTGATGTAAATAGCCTGTACGGGGATTGGTTGAACACACAAGCCAATGCAGCACCTTTTTTTAAAAGCCCAGTAAATGACACAAAAGACAAACAGCAGCTCATAATGAGAAAAAATGGAAGAAAACACAAACAAATGGACTGACGGTGAAGTCCAGGCTTCACTGAGCATACATGCAACGGGGAAAATAGAACGTGATTTTACTTTTCAAAGCGAAAGAGACGTTGCTACACCAACTGCCAGCCAAACTTACGCCACTTCAGTATTCCTATTGCCGGTGCAAATGCAAACAGAAAAAAAGGCCCTTGAAGGTTTGTAGTTCTCAGGGGAGCTCCTCAGTGGGCAACTCAAGGAGATCTCGATCTGTTTGGTTCACAAACACCTTATTTTGACTTTTTACTGGGAGGTTGTTTTGGAACATTGCATGGAAGGTTGATGAAGTAGGTGTGCACACCTAATATGTGTGTGTGTGCGATCTGAGAGGGTCATTAAAACGAAGTGTCCGACCGCAGGAAGCTCTCAGGTGCACTTACAGCACATCTGGGCAGAGGACAAGCCAGGGTGAGATCTGTTTTTCAAAAACAGTCTAGTTGCAAGCAAAGCAGGTCTTGTAAACAAAAGTCACATGGACTCATAAGTAGTTTGTTTATTGGACAGAGTTTTGGCAACCTGTCATCTCAAGAGATTAAACATTTTGGCAGCAGGGGGGAGTCAGAAACAAATCCGATTCCAGTCCCTGTAACTTCAGCTAAGCCTGATGGACATGTCAGAGTAGCTGTAATTTATGCCTGATTCATATCCACAAAGAACCAATTCCAAAAAAAGAAGTTTAGCATAATGTCACTAAAGTCACACTGCAGTTTGACCTACATTAGTTTAATTTTCTTACCTTGACAAACAGATGTCACTTTTTCTAGTTCATGCAAAAGTGGAGCTGAACATCAATCAGCAACAATTTTGATAAATGATTTAACATTAAGTCATTTATACAGCAAAAAATCCAAGCAGTATTTTGTTTCAGCGTCCTGATCGTGAGGATTTTCTGCTTTTTTTGTATTTTGTTACAGCAAAGTGGTTATATATGAGAGTTTGACTGATGGTCAGACAAGTCGTCACTTTGGGCTTGAGGAAAATGTGATGGACATTTGTCATTTCACTTTCTGATATTTTAAAAGAAAATATTTAGCAGATCAATCAATAATAAAAAATAATCTTTAGTTGCGGCCCGATTTAGAACATAATGAAGACAGTTTATGTGAACTCATATTTAGAGAAAAACAAAGGGTATATCAATCGAATTTTCATAAATTGATTAATTAGATGAGTTATTTAATCAAAAATAATGCTAATGCTCTTTAGTATTTCAGATTGAATATTGAATATTGAATATTGAATTGAATATCTATGCTTTAAACAGTTAAAATGGTATTTAGAGAAAGAAAGATATTTGAAGATGTCAATCTTTTTAGTTTTTGGCCATTTTTCTCCATTTTTCTTTCTTTACATATTAAACTAAAACTAATCAGTAAATGAAAATGACTTTTTGTTGCACCAAGCCCTATCTAAAAGCAGAGATAATGTTTTCAAGTTTGGAGGCTATTAGAATGCATTCAATATGTTCGTTCAGTTTGTCATAGCGCCACACTGTCTAACTCACAGCAGTGTACTCTGGGCACAGACAGAGCAGCAGAGTGGCAGGCGCAGCGAAAGTGAAACTTCACTTTGTTTATTCATTTAGGAATAGATTGCTCTATTTCTTAGAACAACAGCTCTCTCATTTTGTGTCGTCTATTATTTTTCCAACCTGAAATCAGCTGTGTTCCCCAAAAAACCATGCTGGACCATACCTGTGGCACGTCAGCTCAGCAACATAAAGTTTGCTTTCACTCACCTCACAACAGCTGCTCCTCTAATCCATCGCTCACCAACAACTGATGGACTGATCAAGTCTAAAAACCGGGATTTAAACTCAACAAACTGCTAATCAGGAAAGACGTAAAACTTAAGTGTTCTGCTTACGCTGTGTTCCCAGAACCGCAAAAAACCTCCAAATTCAGAGGGACACACACAAGAAAACAATGTGCATTGATGTGCCCCTTAACCCATTACAGCTATATGCCACACATAGATTATATTTCTGTGGAAAAAAACTGAGTGCGTACTTGAAATTTCTCTGTTAATCACTTGACTTGTATTTCAAACATTAAGAAACACAAATCACACTTGTCTTATTTGTTAGCATTTAGCATCTAGCACTGATCAGTGCGTCATTTCATGCTGCATTTCTATTGGTCGGACAGTAGATGTAGGTCGTAACAGCAGTCACACAGAGAGATGGTCATCTCAAATGACAGAATATGTCAGAATTTTATACCAAACTGTCTTTGATCACAACACCATGACAACGCCCTTCCTTGAACCTCTCTCACTGTGCAATATAGAACCACCGTTTTAGAGTAACAAACAAAGATATCGCCACTTTCCTTCACACTGGTCATCTCGTCTGGGACGGCCCAAAATCCCACAGTGCATACCAGGCTTTAAAGAAAAGTCATCTTCTGAGTCACAGGCCGAGGAGAGCTTAAATCCATTATGGTATAACTCATCAGTATCTGCAGCTTTTATCCTGACAGTATCTGATGCTTTGCTCGCCATCAACTTTAAAACAACCCTATCAGTTTGGATCTCCGTGATAAAACATCCGTACAGAGATGGGTTGTGCATAGAGGAGCTGAGGACAGCAGCTCCATCATTAGCTGCAGACTTTAAACACAGAACAATAGGAAAAGGGGACGGAGAGCTCTTCGCTATGAGGACAGACGACAGTTTGTGTAAATGACATGGATGAAGAGCTGTTACTCCATCGTTCTGTGCTTCACCCTGTCTGCCCTCTTCACGCTCCCTTCATCATGCGCCCTTTCTCCCCTCCTTGTCCAAATCAGATCAAAGAGGCTGTCCTCAGTCGAAGGGTGTAAGACAGGAGGGGAAGAAGAAAAGGCTGAATTTTTCAACGAAACCTCTTTATTAAAATTCTGCTCCAGTGAAACTTTACCACGAGAGGAGCTCAAACTGCTGTATCTCTCTCTTTCTCTGTGTCATGTCAAGACAGATCCTGGCTCAGGCCACCAAAAGAGATTCCCCGACCTGAAATCCATTAGTCACAAAATATATTCATGCATTCACATCACGTGGCCCATTGGAGATTTCTTTCAACTAAAAGTGAACTGATTTTTCTAACTTAATACATCACTGCTCGAAATTCGTTCGATACCACATCGAATGCAACTCAGCACAACATGATAATCTGTAAACACTTGGGATTTGTCAAATGTAGGCCATCAAACAACAGGGCGTCTACAGGCTTATCAGGCTTGATAATTGGCATCTCTATATTAATTAATTCTTTTGCATTATCTCCACATTAAAGCCGATTGGGGAGGGTTTTTTTTTTTTATCCATTTGACATTATAGAAAAATGAAGCTAATCTTGTAATTATATTATTATATGAATAAGATGAGGTATTCATCTGCTTTTTAGCCATTTAACCCGTTTCATCTACGATTAAAAACATGACCACCGTGCTCTCAGAGCACATTAAGAACCCTGGCGATGCTTTTTGATGAGGAGCTTTGAGATAATGGCGGGGAAGAAACGACTCAGATTAAAAAATACACACACACACACGAGTAGAGAGGAGGAATATAGCAAGTGGAGCGAAGACGTGCCTTCACTCAGGATTCCTCTGCTAATCCGCCCTGTCGCTGGCGACTCAAATCGCAGCTTTGACTCCGACGGATCTGGCTGGGAATTACAAGTGTAAGTGTCTGTGAGTGAGGAGAAGGGATTAGGGAGAGGAGAGGAGAGGAGAGGAGTAAGAAGAAAAGGAGGAGAGGGGGTAAGGAGATGAGAGGGGGGACTATATATACAAACATATGGAGGATTGGTAAAGAGGTGAGAATACGGAGGGGACGAGAGGAACAGGAATGGGAAGAAGAGCCTGGAAGGAGGAAAAGATATGGGCGCAATAAAATGGTGGAGAGGAGATGAAACAGGAAGAAGAGGAGGAGAGACAAGAAAAGGGGAGGAGGGAATACAGAGAAAAGGAGACAGAAATGGAGGAGAGAACAAGGGAGAAAAAGAGTATATATCTCTTTTTATTACTGTTTCAATGTCTTTATCTGTCGCTGAGATAAAGGAATACAAACGTATCTGTTTTACTTAACCTTTCCAGGTTCCATTTCAAAATAAAAGTCCTCTGACAACATTTCTGTCTACAGAATCCCATCAGTTGTTGACACAAAGCATTTTGTTGTGAAACATTTGCCAGACTGTGTTATTGGCAGTACAGGAGCTTGCAAGTCTTCATAAATGAGCAGAGCATGTACTTATGTGGGAATACTGTTCTCATAGCAGCATGCAGCCCTGCAGAGGCATCACAGCAACAATGCTGCCAGTGTGAACACACCACGAACGTGCAACACGCCGCAGTTTGAGGAGGTTGCCATCATGCACTGCTTACACATGCAGTGTCTTCCAGGTGTATGGTCTGGCACATGATCGCTCCCTTTTTTATAAAGCCGAGATCTCACCTGAGTACTGTGATGTTGCACGGCTGATAAATTACTTCTGTGTGAGTCTATACATTATTTTTGAGGAAAATCCTGCATCATATAATGTCAAACATTTATCTCCTGTCCCAATATGTAAAAGTAAGAACTTAATGTAAGGAGGGTGAGTGTTTGGAAAAGGTTCCATAAAATGTTATTGAACTTCATCCCTAATAGAAAGGAGAGGAAGACATTTGACTGCATGTCCTATATCACACCTATATCTCCAAAATCATCATCACCACAAATGAGGCAGGTTGAAACCACAAACTCATTACCCTCTGCTCTACTTTAAAACTTCTTACATTTCACACGCTTTACAGAAGCTGAAGCCAAAGCCCTCTTCAGACAGTGAGAGTGTGCCTTGGCAGAGACGCAGATCAAATTTAATTAAATTATAGGGTTTATAATAAGTGTGACAAAAAAAACTGGAAAGGAGCAACTATGTGGAAAGGTGCCTTTCCAGAAACCTCCGGTCCCCTAAATTATACAAAATTGAAAAATGTCCTCAAGGAAATACTACTCCCTATTAAGCAGAAGAAATTAGGACAAACCAAACTCGAGGGGCTGACATTTTTAGTAATGAACGTGTCTACAGTAAGAGCTAAGAAAACCAATGCTCAATAAATTAACCTCTCAAATTACTGTTTTGCAGCCCATACAACCTGTATAGTGGTCTGCATAATAATCACATACCTAGGCCATGTTATTTCCCTTCTGATCACTTGTTAACCCTTTGAACCCTGAGCAAACTGGCTAGATTTCTTTCAAAAACATGGGAAGAAGGCAATGAGCAACAAAAAATGATGATACAGAAATTAACAATAAATTGGTCAAATTTACAGGAAAATAGTAAGTAAAAAAGAAAAAGAAAATTAAAAAAAAGACAAACAAGGCAATGATCTGAAAAATGGGCAAAAAATGTATCATAATGCTGTAATATAATTTTACATATGTAATTTTGATAATTCTAAATATAGTTTTTCCCTACCTTTTTTTCCCCTTAGACATTTTTCCATGGCTTTTTAAAAAAATAATCTTTTAAACCAACTAATTTATTGCAATTTGTGGAACATTTCTGTCCAAGTTGCTCATTATGTTTTTCCCCATGTTTCTGAAAGAAACTGCCTCAATTTGCACAAGGTTCAAAGGTTTAAAATCTTGTCTGAATGCAGCACAAGTTAAGGGATGTCACTCCAGGTTTCAAAGGGTTAGAATATTTTACATGCAATGGAAAAATGCTTCTTTATATGATATTTATTTTGGACATCATACGTAATTGACCGTTTTACACGGCCTGTTTAGACGGGTGTGTCACACCATTAGTCCACCTCGCCGTTCTGTATAAAAGGTTTGACCTCAGAATGGGGATACAGAGCTTTCTATAAGCCTGAACAAAGAATGAACATAGAGGAGTAAACTTCAGACTGACAAGCAACTCATTGACTGGACAGTTTCGGTGTTTGTCACCCTGAATCATCAGGACTCATGTAGGGAAATCAGTGCTGGTCTTAATCAGCATCAATTATGAGATCTCGGACAGACTACACAATCAATAGATGGATTAATTATCGGTTTAGCTGTTGAAATCATTCTAAAATCACATATCTGCTATCATAAAATCCTGTGTTTGTTTTTTTTTTCTTTCACACCACAAATAGACCATACCAGAGACCATATGGAAATGGACTGAGACCCACCTTTTCAGGAAGTCTCTGTCCGTTTTTTTGGTCCACACGTGGCTTTCAGACCAGCCCAAACAAACCGTACTAACCGCACAACCTGAGTTCATTTTAATCAAAACAAAAAGGGTAGGTCTGAAAGCACACTCAGAATTATATCAGTCGAATCACATTTGGCTGTTCAATGCAAATTTTCAACAATTCTATTTTTTATACTGTTTGAATGTTTGAACAGGACTTTGCAGGATGTTCGGTGTGACAGCAGCACTCACTTAATATAGTAAACAATCGCAAAATATGTTTTGCATAATGTGGGGGAAAAGCCAGAGACTGTATCATTTTAAGTTGCTGTGAGCTGTAAATTCACCACCTCTAAGCAGAAGAGAGACAGTTACGTTGAAAAGCCTCTCTTCCTACCTGCAGCTGCACTGTGTCCACAGCTTTCTGTACCAAAGCGTACAATGAAATTCACAGCCAAATCTGGGGAACAACCGCTCGACAATGTCATTTGACTTAGGGATCTCCAACTGATTACTTGAATGCCTGACTTTAAAGGGGCAGCCCTATTGATGTCTGTGTAAAAGGGGAAACCAGCAGGATGGGACAGATGTGACTTTTGATAATGTGTAATGTGTGACCCACTCCTAGTAAACTTAAAAAGCAGCCAGCAGCAGTTCACAGCCAATTCAAACAAGAAGAAAACATTATGGTCCAGGTATCATGGTTTAATGGAATACCAGAGTATTTAAATATACCAAAGTTATGTTTTTCAATAGCGTCATAAATACAGGCACTCCTCTTTCTGTTAAACTAATTGTATGTAGTGCACAGCATGGACCACCAGAGCTCAGGATCTGGTCTCTTCTGGTGGAACAGGGAGCTGAGCTAAAGACAATGTAACACCTAGTAGTGGAGGGATAAGTTACAGGACTGTAAACAGTTGACGACAGCAAGGCAGAGAGAAGCTGTGGGGAATAAAGGCATGGTTTTTACATCTAACTTGGTGAATTAGGGATTTATTTTGTTTTATGATGAGTCAGGGCAATAGGACCTCGTCAGTTTTCCACGGCCGTGAGAAAGTTAAATTCAAAAAGGTGTACAATTGTATATCTCTGTTATCTCTAATAAGGAAAAAAGGTGTGAGAATATTACTTTTCTTAACGCTTTGTAGGTTTCTATTATGTATCTATTAGTGTGAAAAGCAGAAACTTGTGTACCCCAGTGAAATTACAAGAAGGTATGAGAGTATAAAAATATTTCATACCACCCAAGCCTAGTTAGTTCATAGGTCATTTCAAATCAAAACATATGGTTTTTAAGAGCTCAAATTAATCATGAATGCTCCTACATTGCACTCCAGCATGACTCAGGAGCATGTGTACTAAAAAAATATTCCACCAAATGTCATTTGAAGGAAAACACAGTGCCCACTCTGAGGAAACTTGTAAAAGCAGTGAGTGAGTTGGGGGTTAAGTAAGCTGCTTACTGCTTCATGCCCCGCCTGGGGATCCCTGTGACGCTAAGTGGGCCCTGGTTTACCATCTGACAGTATACCCACAGGGAGCCGGGCCAAGCAGCTTTAATTTGCCTGACATGAGTTAAAAAAGCCTTAATTGACTTTATAAACTTTATGGCTTTTTCTCAACGGGAAGGTTTAAGTGCAAGTGTGTTCTGTGTTTGGCATCGGCTTTCCCAGGGGAATGAAGCCCTTTAAAGGGATTTTGAAGGCAGATAAAAGCCTTCTCTTCCAGGGGTGGCAGAAATACAATAGCCATGTTGTCATCCTTGCATACACCTACCGACGGGGCTCTTTCAATACGTCCTCAGCATTGAGGTGGAAAGCCTGCAGTGTCAGCCGACTGTTGCAGAACGGCTGCAATCGATTCAGCCTTTTAGAGGTATCTGAGGCTAGGCGCCCCCTCGCTCTCTCCTAAGCACTTGAGTCTCTGCCAGGTAGCCCCATCGATTGCGCTTTCCTTTGTGATTTGGTTCCCAGTGATAATAAATGAGGGGCAAGGAGGTTGGAGTGCTGTTGCTTTAAAACCAATGATGGGCAGCCATGCAAGCGACTTAACCATCAGCAAAATTGCACATCAGAGCAGAACCCAAGAAATACAGCTGTGTTTACTGGGCGGCGGCTAAATGACATATTAAACCAAGAATATGTCTTTTTCACTGCAAAAGTCACAGTAATTACCTTCTTTACATACAATAAGCTCTTCAGCCCGACTGCATATCTAAGTTCATACTTAGTTCAGGAGAGCAAAAGGGTTAATTTGTACAGAGCAGCAGATTAGCTACAGCAGCTTTGGGACTGATAAGGAGAATGAAATTCAAATCACGACCTTCTGGGTCTCAAAATGTGTTGACTGCATATGCATGATCGCTTAAAGCACAGACATACCCCTCAGTTACAGGTAGAGCCCCCAAAATATGGGATTTTTGTAAGGCCAAAAAACATATCAATAGGAGAGAGTAGGGGGAAAAAAACAAACTGATTCGATATTTCTGCCAGTATTCTGCTATTAAACACTTGCAACATCTGTTCCCTTTTCGGCACCCCATTCAAAAATATCTTTGCCATTGTCCTGCAAATTTGGCTTTCAAAGAATTTTAAAAAACCTACAGGGCATGATGCAGGAAATACAGTTGAGCCAGAGGAAAATATTATATTTGCACATTTCATATGTATCACAATGATCCTTAAATGTTGCAGTTCTGATTGCATGTATAAGTGTATAGTTTCTCATCAGGAGATAGAGGAGATGGTGGACAGTAAAACACCTTGGTGAGACAGCTGTCAAGCTGCAGACCACTGTTCGAAACCAACAAACAACACTGTGTTTTTTAGTGAGACAGCGGCAATTTCAGCTGTTATTGTGCCATCAAAACTGGGTATTTTTTGACAAAATATGATTTTTTCTTAACCACAACCAAATGTACTAGAGCCAATCCCAGCTGTCATTGGGTGGAAGGTGGGGTACACCCTGGATAGGTTGCCAGACTATCGCAGGGCCAACACATATAGACAGACAACCATACATGCTCACAGTCACACCTAAGAGCTATTTAGAGTCACCAATCAGCCTGAGCTGCATGTCTTTGGACTGTGGGAGGAAGCCGGAGACCCCGGAGAGAACCCACACAGACACGGGGAGAACATGCAGACTCCGCACAGAAGGGCCCCCGCGGACCGAACTGTGCTCCAGCTGGGTTTTGAACCAGAGACCCTCTTGCTATGAGGCAACAGTGCTAACCACGACGCCACTGTGCCGCCCATAAATTAAGAAAATAAAAAGAGAAATTATTGAAATAGTGATTGGAAAAATGGACAAACTGATCATTCTCACTGCAAACTATAAATGCAACACTTAGAACATATACCTGACTGGCTTAATACTTTAACTGATTTGTCTTTAATGAATATATCTAAATTGTTATAAATACAAGCAAATAAAATAAAAATGCCTTAAAATGCAGCTGTGGTGCAATTACTGTTTGCAATACCATTTGCCAATAACATTAGCTTATAGATACATCAGTCAGACTCGAGTAACAAGTTCCATTCTGCATCAGTCAGCATGAAACAGTGTCAAACGGCTAAGGCTTCCTGCTCACTCGGTTTAATTAGAGGTGTTTTCCTTTTTGACATCTGTGCTGCTAACTAGCTGTCTTATGGCAGGGAGTAAAGGGGGGAGCAGGGCCCAGGTTGAAAGTAGCTGCAGAGAGTGAAGGGCTGATCTGCAGACTGGAGCAGATGATGTGTGAGTGTTTCAAGCGTGTGTGTGTGTATTTGTTTATCTGCGTGTGCTGTAGGTATGATTGTGCATGTCTTGTGCATTTGTATGTGTGAGCGTTGAGAGCTTGAAGCCAGCATTTGGAGAGCAATATCCCGCCGTCTCAATCTCAGAGCAGACAGGACGTCTTTTCTTTCATCTCTCTGAGATGTTTGTCAGGAGCTTATATCATCTGAGGCCAAGCTGAACACCTCCTCTCACACTCTGAGTAAACATGATACTTCAAGGGGTTTTTAATGGGCAGTGGAGACTTCCTATGAGGTTGAATAAAAAACCCTGTGATTTAAGGTGCCAACAACAGTATTCAGATGTCAAAAAGCATCTTGTGACTCAGTGATGTGTTAAATTGGCACAATCACTCACACACTTAAAATCAGCTCCCCTATGGCACCTCTCCAGCGAAGTAATATTGGTTCTAATTACCTCTACCGTTTTAAGAGTGAAGGCAGCGGTACTGTAGGTGGGAAGAGGAAAAAGAGACAGGCAGGCAGATTTCTGGAGAGATAAAAGAGGGATAATTCCAATTTAAAGCCTCCAATCCTCTCGCAGGAGATGTTTGAGCACAAGGTTGAAAAGAGAACAAGCATGTTACTTGTGCTTCACCTACACACAAAGCAGTTTCTCAAGTTCAAATGTAAATATTCCTGCCAACACCTGAGCAAGCAGCTTTCCCTTTACTAAATAAAAAAGGCAGAATGAAAAGTGATGACAGGTTCTGACGCAAAAAACCATAGCGGGCTTTCAGCTGATGTAACATGCCCTTTGGCAGTCACATCACAGGCGAGGCAAGTTTATTTGTATAGCACATTTCATACATAAAGGCAATTCAAAGTGCTTTACATAATGCATCAAAAACATAAAAAATAGGATCCTCAATCAACTTGTGACAACAAAGCCTGACCACAGCTAAATCTGGAAACAAATGCACCTCATTCACATCCCTTACACAGCACACAACAAAGCTTGTTGTCGTTTATTCTTTACTCCCTGATTTCATTATTCTGATATTATACTATTTTGCTCAATGCTGAATCCTGAACTTGGATGATTTGGACTGCGCATTCAAGCTACCCACCATTTAGACTACAAAACAAATACCCGTTATCTACCAGGTCCAGGGCAGATTGTGAATTTGTACCATACCGTCACAGTAAAGGGGTCACGGTCTGGTGCCTGCAGCTGCACGCTAAATATGTAATATGTACTATGCGCATCAACTGGACTAAAACTAACCTGCAATTTATTACAATGTGCAATTATTTTTCCAGGTGCAATTGGTGTATATATTCTTCTTACTTTGAGTTTTGAATCCTGTTTTTTTTACTTTTTATATTGTTGTTTTGCTCTATTTCTATTTTTTATTTTTTTTTTTTTTTTTTTGCTCTATGTCTATTTCTAGTTTTCCGTGTGGTTTTTTTTTACTATTTATATTGTTCTTTTTGCTCTATTTATCTTGTTCATACCTTGCTTTGATATCCCTTTGCTGTTGTAACAATGCAAATTTCTCCATTGTGGGACTAAAAAAGAATTATATTATCTTACAATGTGAGTTCTGTCCAAAAACATTCAGCTGTACACTTCAACAGCGTCATAGGTTGGCACCATATTTTGCACCAATACAGAGGTGACATTGTTTTCACTGGACTAGCAATTCGTAGGGTGTTTGACTTTGCAACATGCTTACTGAAATTCACAGACACATGTCGTGTTTAGGCAAGAGTCATTGAAGTTCAAAGCCCTGTTCACACCATAGATTGGTGACAAGAAGAGCTGAAACTTGCAACATTCTGAAAACCAGCCAGTTTACGCCAATGCAACCAGACAAAGCAATGACTCTGCACGACATACAGATCAGATCGATGGATGAAGTAAGCAGCTGTTCTGCTATCAAGTCTGTGCCCAGAGTAGAATCTACGCTCTGAGAATGTGGTTCAATGTTTAACTAAAAGGTATATATATTCCAGCAACGCTCCTAACGAACGGTCCAACTCCAAAAATAGGAAATCAAAACGTGGCAGCAGATGATTTAATCGTGGCGGGCTGCCACAAATGAATATGTTGAAAACCCTGCTACAATAACAACTGCAAGAGTCACTTTTTAAAACGTTTGAATATTTGTGTGCAATATGCGCACACATATTCAAAAAACGCAGCAGCAGCAGTAACCCACCGTCTGAAACCAACGAATCACGAATGACCGCCGCATGTCGGAGAATGCCACAGCAAACTGGCATGCTGTGCGCTGTTTGACCAGCTGACTTTACTACAACCTGACTGGCTGGTGAAACAGGTGATGTGCCTTATGTTCTGAAACCAGCCACTGGTGACTGGACAAGCTGAGTCACAGGTGACGGCATCAGAAGGCTCGAATCAAGCTGAGACATGCCAGTTCATATCACCGCAACTTTTTTTATTTAACAGTTTCTTCTTGTTGTGAATCTTTTGTCTCGACTAGGCTTAACAAAACAGCATTTGCTTCCACTGAAACTCCACAGGACGCATTGAATTTAAAACAATGTCTTGGCTGAGAGCCACTGCAGATACATACAAAGGTGAGCATGCAGTTCTGGCTGACACTGCACCAGTGGAGGTGGTACATCCCTGGATGAGACCTGGAGAGAAGCCAGAGACCCCGAGCTCCTCCACATAGAGTTGGACTCCAGATTGTGCAAGGAGTGAAGAGGAAGATGGAGAACGTTTCAGGCACTCCACTCCACAATCCCACCACTTCTACATCTGTTGCACCACACCACTACCATGGCAACGTCAATATAAAGCTCTGTGTTTCAGCCACTATCTTCCATATAGGATATATAAGTAATATTGAGAGTAGAAAATGAGAAAAAAATAATAAAAAGACTTCATATATGTTGGATTCTGGTGAGTCTGCTGACCTGCTGTAGTATATTTTTTCCTCTCCAGCATGTAGTTGAACGTTGCTTGAGAGCACCAGTGCATACTAAAGGTAATCTTTATTTATATGTAAGAATCTGTTTTAAAAGTAAGCTCTGCCCCAGTGTTTATTACAGTATGTGTGATTATTTTTATATTTTCTTTGAAGCCAACGAGAGAGTAAGGAAAGGCTTCTTTTCTCAGGCCATCAGGATGCTGAATTAGTCCTCTAACCTCCGTGTATCTTCAGCCTTGTCCTGCACATATCTTAAACTGTGACATAGTAGATCCTGTGCGTATCTGTCTGTCAGCAGCTAATCTCACATACAAATGGATCAGTCAGTCTGTTAGTTCAGGTGCACATTTATGACTGTATGCTCAAGGACCTCTTCACAATTGAAAAGTTGAAAAACCTGTTTTATTGACTGTTTCATGCTGTCATTGACTGCTGACTCCTCACTCATCTTAACCAGTCTGTAGGGGCCTCAAGTCATCATCAAAATCATGCAGAAAAAGTCTTTCCAAGTCTGTTACAAGCCAAATGTAGTTTCATTTTCATTTATGTTCGATTTTGTGCCAGGCTGCAATAAATACATGTATTGTTGATAAACCTTGATAAAGCTTTGAACCCTTTCAAAAATGTAAAATTTGAAGACTTGTAGCCTTGAAAAAGTATTCAACAGAAATGTGCAGACAGTGGCTTCCATACTGTGCAAACTCGTGACCAGGCAAAACTGCTTTTGCTCCCGTCGGATACCTGATGTCCCGCGAGGGCACCAGGCTCAGCCTCCTTTATAACTAAATTAAAAACATCTCTCTTTTCTGAAACCTTTGGTCTTTTATATGAATTCACCTCAGTTTGATGTGTATACACGTCTACATCCTACATTTATTCTCCTCTTTATAACAGTCCCCAAAGCATCAGGAAAATATAAAGCTTGCCTTGATGTGCCTTTTACTTATGTTACACAAGTGACCTACCTAAACTGCATTATGTGCACAACACAGCCTGAGCACACAGCAACTTACATCACACCCTCCGTTCATGTAAACAATAGTCCTAAATGCCGCTGCAGTCACACAATGGTTTAAAAAAACCTAATTGCTTACATAGCCCTTAAACACTGAAACACAAAGCAGAAATAATTGGGGTTGCACTTGACACTAAATGCAGCAAAATACTCAGAAAACATGTATCCCCCCCCTCCCCCAAAAAAGAAAAAACGAGCTCTGATACCTCCTCCGCAAGAGCTTTGCGGCTACACTGCCCCTCTGACCCCCGCAAAACAATTAAAAAGCCCTTGGCATACAGGGAGCCTCTAATGGGCCACATATGAGGCTGCTAATAAGACAGAGGTACAGCCACCTGCTGTGCACAGACTACTAATTCTGGAGCCTGAACATAGCAGTGGGAGATAGGAAGAGAGCGATGGAGAGAAAGAGGGATGCAAGAATGGGAGGTATAAGGAGGATGGGAAGGGATAGGAAGTGGAGCACAGCAGGGGGGTAACGTCTGTGGGAGTGGAAAGAAAGACAAACTGAGAGAAGACAAACAGAATGAATAAGGGAGGCAGGGAATCACAGAGCAAAGCGAGAGATGGAATGAGACAGAGAGAGAGCATCTGCCAACCAAGCTGCATCCCTCTCTCCCGGTCTTATTACAGTTAGGAGGTTGCGTTTGTTTATCATCAGGCCTCGGCAGACTCCCCGCCTGCTCTTCAGATAAAACTAACCGCCAGTGCCACTGGAATTCATTATATACACGCCGAGCCGGCAGCGAGCTCGCACAGGTCTGGAGAGCAGAGCAAAGCCAGACAGTGGATGGCTTTTCTATTTGAAATTACAAACATCCTCCTGCTTTTAATTTCTCCCTTTCTCATTTGAATAAAGAGGACAGACGCGGTAATTAACAGGGTATTAAAAAAGCAAGAAGTGTGCAGTGAGGGAGGGAGGAGGAGGAGGGTGAAGGGGCACAGGAGAGAGAGCAGCAGAGTGTGAGAGATAGTAACTAAAAGAGGGGAGAGAAAGAGAGGAGCTGTGGAGAATTAATAACAGGCCAGATCTCTCCAAGGCCTCCTTAATGGGCTGTGACAGGAATTTATTCACACTTAGGCTGGTATTAAATCAAACGCGAGGCGAGTGGCAGTGGCAGGCTGCAGCAGAAGGGTGGGGCAGGGAGAAAACGGCGGGGGTTTGCCATGTCGCACAGGTCTGGCATTACAACCTCCCTACCAGGGTGGAGGGTCATCACCAAGGCCCCCCTGGGACAGATAGAAGGATGGCGAGATGGAGCGGACAAGCGACGTATGAAGAGAACAAACGATGAGTGATGTGCGGATGACAAGACAGCCTGTCCCACGCCCCAGATGGAATGATTATCAAGTAGTCCGGAGAGCCGCTATGAATCATCCTTCCCCCATTCTGCAAAACGCACCGTCACTCAGCCAGACAGCCAGCCAGTCAATCAGTCAGTCAGGCAGGCAGGAAGGAGGCTGATTCCCACCAACTTGGACGCCACTCGCTGCAGACAGCTGGTCGAAAATGGAACAGAAACCGCCATCCAAATTAAGCGCTCCGTGCAAAATTCTGCTGGCGAATTTACTTGTCATATTTTTTGTTTTCCCTCATTAATTGGCGTGTGACCAGTAATGTAGGATATTCATTAGGGCTGTAATTTGTGGTCACTTGGGTGCCACAGAATTGTGGTCTTATTTTTATTGGAGCAGAAACAGTGTGGATGACTGGGGACCCTGAATTGATATGCACAATCACATTCTACAGCACCAGAGGTCTGCAGCACAGAGATTGAGCAATCGCAACCCATTAGGCACCAATGAATTATGGCTAATGCATCTTAAACATTTATGCAAACACTGTTGACTTTCACACATGCTCAAATAAACTGTGCTTCATCACACACACACACACACTCAAGTCCCCACATACGACATGCATGAGAGTGAGCGCATGACACAATATAGGAGTGTTGTATAGAGGCAACAAGGACAAAGAGGTGCACAATCACATTAACACATCTACATGGGGAACATTCACATTTAAATACATATTGTCACACACAGTATGCTGCCTGGTAAAGACACTTGTGGAGAGTGATGAGAGAGATGCCTCCCCCCTCCTCCCCCTCCAACGCTGGGCAGATTGCATCACCATCCGTCAGCCAGACTCCGACAAACAGCAATTACCCCAATCGACAGATAACGAGAGCAAGGCTATCACTCACAGCCAGGACACCCCATAAAGCAGCCAGACATTACCATGAAGGAGTCATTTATCTGCCTCTCCTCCAGCCATTCCACCAACACTCCATCCCACGCTGATCTTTACTTCTACTACCTGTTCAACGCCATCAAATTGGGGGGTGGGCTTTGGGCTTTAACCGAGGTAGGATTATGGCTTGGGGTTCTGGTTAATGGGAGGAAACTGGGCTGAAGAGACGGTTACAGCAACTGTTGGGGTCACTACTTTTCTGACTTTCAGTGAGACGAACTTCTCAACCGCCCCTTCGGGGTCTGAAACTAACACCCTTCTAGCACCAAATGTGGGTGGATTTTATTTCTAAAGGCACTGGCAACTAAATATTTGTACCAAAATAGTCCTGTACTAAAACATACTCATATCACTTTGCAGTGGACTTCCATGTCTACATATTACGTTCTAAGTATCCTTCTGCGTCTGCTGTTGACGTTCTGAGATGCTGTTACCATGATGTCAACACATGGTGGGATTACGCTACACATGGTTATGTTTACACACCAAAAGCAAATGGGACATCAACAAACCCGCATGCTGGCACAGGTGGATGGGTTTAGGCAACGAGGACATGGATGGTTAGGAATAGGAAGGAGGCACATGGTAAGCACAAAAAAATCATCACACTCAGATGGAAGCGAACACAGAATTATTGCGTAAAAGGGATGGGGTTTGATGGACCCATCCACCACTGCACCCACCCACCCTTTAGGCGCCCTCACGGTTGTTTTTCTGTTGTTTTTGTTTTTTATGGCACATGACTTGAGAATTAGTGCTAACCTCTGTTTATTTCCAAGTGCCCAAATCCTAATTTAACAGTTGTAAATCAATTAATTTTTAACTTGCTGATTTTCTGGAAATTCTGTCAAAATTTGCACTACATTTGGACGGGAACCTGCCAATAACTTGATTGGCCAATTGACAAAAATGACATTAATTTTGATAATCAATGAATTGTTTGTCATTATTTCAAAATAAAATAGATCTAAAAACAATAAATAAATAAAATCACCCTTCCTGCTTTTTAACTATGAATATTTTCTAGTTTTCGAATGCTTCTATGGTGATAAATTGAATCACTGAAGTTTTAGACTGTTGATCGAAATCTCCTTTGGCTCTCTGACCAAACAATTAATCGATATAACAATCTACAGATTAATCTATAGGGAAAATAATCCCAATTGCAGCATTAACGGCAAAAGGAACATCCCTAATTACTCTCCAGCAATCAATAGTGTATTTCCACCGCACGTTAGAGTCCCACTAGTTAATTTCACTTTTTTTATTGACAATCTTGGTGGCATTTAAAAGGTTATCGTATTCTTTGGGGGATATCCGCGCCTAAAGAGACACATATTTTCAAGAGTGCATTCTTTAAAGGCACAGTTCACCCAAAAATCAAAAACATATGTTTTGCTATTTATCACACTAGATCGTTGTGGTGTGAGTTGCAGAGTGTTGGAGATATTAGCCACAGAGATGTCTGCTTTCTCTCCAGTATAATGGGACTAGATGGCACTTGGCTTTTGGTGCTCAAAATGCCAAAACAATGCATGTGAAAAACTCTCATGATAACGTCATGACCCCGTTACTCAAGATAATCTACAGACCTAGTTGTGTGTAGATAAAGAAACTATTTCCTATTTCTACGCTTTTTCATGCTCTGAGTCTGCATTTAGTAAAGAGTTATCTGCATAAACAGCTGTTTAAATCACATAAATATAAATTAATGAGTCAATAAATACAAAAACTTTTAATTTCCTTGTGTGGAGCTGACATTATAAATATATTGACTCAGTAAATCTGCTGTCAGTCGGCCCGGTGACGGCAGTTTGGCCTGCAGCTGTCCTCTTAAGTCCTCCGGAGCAGCTGCTGACAGACGGCTGCTTCTGTGGACAGAGACGCTGAATGCAGGTCGGCGTTAGTATGGATTAAAAACTACTATTTCCATGGCAACATTGGTTACACTATTAGTAATGTCCCAATCAAGTTTTTTGCCCTTGATCCCGATCTGAGCCATTTAATTTTGAATATCTGCTGATATCAGGTCCCAATCTGATACTTCTATTTTCCTATTACAGCTGCACAGAGCACTTCATGTAGGCTTCTTTAAAGTTATTCAAATCAGTCCAAAGTATATGCATGGCAATTGAAAAGCCAGACTAGAAGTATAAAGTAACAACAATAACCCTTTCTTTAATCTTTTTATCCTTGTCGCTGTCTCAAGTGAATTTCTTTGTCCCTTTAAGAGCAGATTCTCCTTTGTTGTTTCAATGAGGCCTTTATTACCTGAATGAACTATTTTTCTATTGAGTGTTTAGTTTTGTCGTCTGTACATCTTTTGCACAGATACCATTAATTAATGAGCCTACTCTGACAGTTACTTTGCTTGCTAGGCTTTTATTGCACGTCCAATGTCGTGTTGAGGAGGACAGACTGCTGTCTGTCTCTCTGTCCGAAGTGAAAAACGATGCACCAGAGATGACAGCAAAGCAAAAGAGAGACACACACTGAGCTGAAACGAGTGCTCATAACTTCGGGAGAGAACATAAATAAACGCGGCATTTTTCTGTCATTTATGGCATGCAAGTTTTTCACCATGGGAGGGGAGCAGAGCGGAGGAGAGAGGCAGAGTTGTAGAGTTAACAACGGTTGCACTCTGCATCACTGTGCATTACACCTTTGCCAATAAAAACACCTGTGTGACAGCTGATGTAAAACAAAGGATCTGATCAGGCTCTATAAGAATAAAGCCAATCCGGATAACTTTAAATAAAAGTTATAAAATATAAAATGCCATTATCCGCCCCATACCTGCCAACTGGGCTGTGAAAATGAGGGAGATTTTCTGGGGTATCGGTTGGAAAGGCCCACTTGCAACGTCCCTACCCCCAAATAACCTTACATCACAAATGAATACAATAAATACAAGGATGCAGAGCCTGGTGATTGTTTTGGGGTTGCACAGTGACGCACGTCTGGCTGGGACATTTAGGTTGGGTTGCCAGGTATCACGACACATATCCAACAGTCTGGACACATCAAAGCAACCGTGAAACCGTGATTTTAGTCAGATCACTACGAAATCAGGAGATTAGCAGAAGTAATAACCAATTGGGAGCAGGACAGAGGAAAGGGTTAAACATGTAAATCGTGAGTGTTGGCAGGACTGAAGCCACGATACTTCTTTAAGAACAGATTGGGACATCCCTATACACTGTTAATCACATTATTGACAAAATATGAAGTCCAGGACAAATTTTCCAGGTGTGCAACATAAAAGGAAATTATCAAGTGACTTTCTTTTTTCTGTCAAAAATGCTCATTTCTGTTGAGCGACGCTCATCAAAGGTGTTGAGCGCCCAACCATGAATCAGGCTTAAGCAGGGATTGGATAGTAAGAACATTTAGGGTTGGGCCAACACTTCTTTCCATTATTCCCTCTTGTGAGCTCAGAACACACACTTCAATGGTCTCTTCAGATCACTCTCTTCTGTCAAATGGTAACAAGGGTGGTGTCTGCTCCAAGGTTATTTCACTCAGAACAGAGCGTACGAAAATCCCCGTCCACGGATTCAGAATCCTATTACCCTGCCATCCTATCACTCCGCCTATCACGCCCTGCCCATGAAGATGCATTTTTCTTTATTTACAGCAGTGAGTGAATTTAAATTTTGATAGAAGTCAACGTTTCAAAAAAAAAAAAAGAAAAAAAATCTACTTTTCTGACGGGAAATATGATCCTAGCAATCCTAAACCAGTGTGACATATCAGCTGGAGAGTTTGGAGCATGCTTGGACTTATCTTTTCACTTATGCATCAATCTTCTCTTTTTCTTTCTCTCCCTCAGCATCCTGTTACAGAAGGCATCCCATTTTCCCTGCTGCAGCTGAATTTCATCAGTCTTCTGTTATTCCTTTTGAAGACCCTATCTGAATGGGAAAGGCTTAACTCTGACAATCCACGGCTGTCTACACATCTGTCAATCCACTCTTTCATCAATCTTTTTACCTGTCTCTTCTCTCCCGCACACCCCCGACTCTCTGCCACACATTTTAATTCACATAAAAAAACCACCACACGAACGTTTTTGCTACCTGTTTGTCTCTCTCAGTGTCCTCTTCGTCCTTCACCCTCCACTTCGCACGTCTACTCTGTGTGACAACACAGCTATTTGTCTGGTCATCCATCCATCTTCAAACACCTTTCCCACCTGAACAGTCCATTTCACTCCCTCCTTTTACTCAACAGATGCTTTCTGTTCTTTTTTTCACAAATCTATCACTCCATCAGCCTTTTCATGCTAACATCTCTGCCATTTTGTTCCCTTCCTACCCTTTTCTCCCTCTTTTATGTATCTCCCTTCCTCTTTCCTGCCACCTCGCCCTCCTCCCAATCATCCCTCTCTCATCCACAACGATCCTCTCTGGCTGGAGTGACTGCAGCAGATGTAGCCAGGACACAAACATCTGCTTCCCCTGTACTGTTGCATCTCTACTCTGCTGATCAGACTAACCGCTTTAACTCCCCAAAGCTTGCTGTCTTTACTGCGGCCTTAATGTGCAGCTGGGCAGCCCGGGCAAAATCACAGCTAAATATGCTGCAAACACATGAGGCATACGCTGGATATCCGGCAGCCAGATTGAAAAGATGTGTTTCGCATAAGTTGAAGTTTTAGCCTCTGGGTATGGTTTGGTGATGCAAACAAAATAAACAGTGCTGAGGGAAAATCGCCTCAATAAGAAAAATGCCGGTATGCTGTCCACAAGTTAAACTGCTTAAAAGTGCATTAAAAACCTATTTGGTTATATATATGGTTGATGTTTTGGTATCAAAAGTCAAATGGGCAAACTGGAGGAAGCTCAATTGTTAAAACTACCTTAAAAATGACATGTCATTGTGGATAAATGAGGTGATAAGACGTTGGAAGTGTGCCAATCATTTGTCTGCCTGAAGCCCCATTTGGCCACTAAGTGAATGAAACAATCTGAAATATTACTTAAGTTAAAATATCAGCTATGTCTTTTTTGTCCTCTTTGGTGGCACCTATGGCAATAAGCAGTCACTGCAGTGTGACTGTGTTCACAGATGGCTGTGGGTGTGTTTATATCAGCTCTTTTTGTTAACCCTACAGCTGGTGAGATGAAAGGGTTACCAGGCCATCGACTCATGAACGAGAGGCTTGTGCTTGTGACAGTGCGACAGCTCACTCGTGCTAAGTGAGCTAACAGTAGCTACACGCCTCCTTCTGTGGGGTAATACAGTAAGCAGGTGTACTTTGGTAGAGGGAAAATAGTTCCTACATGAAACTGTTCACAACAAGGTCTGTGGATTATTTTGAGTAACCTGGTCATGATTTCTGGAAAGAGACAGTTTTTAAAATGTATTTTTTGGGTTCTTTGAGCTCCATAATTTGAGTGACATCTAGTTCCATTATATTCAAGAGAAGGCAGACATCTCTACGGCTGATATCGCAAATACTCAGCATCTCACACCAAAACAAAATAGACTGATAAACAGCACTACAGCTAAGAGGAAAAATATGTTTCTGCACTGTCAGTTAGCAAAAAATAAATATTTGATGTACATTATACAACTAACTAAGCCAAAAACTTCTGCAAACAAATGACCAAGAAGTACCATAGTTTCAGTTTGCCACCTGAAGCATCACCATCTAGTGAAGCATACAGAGTAGGGCTGAGTGATAATGAATAATTCAAATATTAATATTTTTGACTAAATATTTCAATATTGATATTGCAACAATATTGTAGGGCTGACTATTGGTGCTTTCAGAAAATACATACAGAGCAGATTCTCTGTTTGCAGCTCATAGAGGTCATGGATTCAGGTTCTGAGTCTGTCTTTAATGTGTAGTTTCTGACCACTGTTCATGTTTTTGGGCATTTTTTTTGTATGGAACCTCATTTTGTCTGTTCTTGTGCATGTGGGTAAAGGATATTCAGTTTCACATTATTCTACTGCTCCACGGGTGGTGGAGATGCAGAAAAAAAGCAGCATTGAGATCACCAAGACGGGTAAAGAAGAAGACTGCAAGCTAGTAAACATGCATGTAAGTAAGGCAGGTTTCAAAAATTAGCTTTGCAAATGTGTTTGGAGAAATGAAATGCATTCAACATTTATGTCAAGCCTCAAGGATACACACACGTTTGGTGTTAGCTATATATAAACAAAACTCTATAGGTCATATCTTTAAAGGAACAGCGAACAGAAATCATCCCTTCATAAGTCCTGTTTTCTTATGAAATTAAGACTAATCACAAAGATGTAGATGATGACAAAACAGACAAGTTTAAAAACTGAGATGTGGCTAAAAATCAAAATAAACATATCCTTTATCTTTGATTTCAAAATAAGTAAAATATCCACTGACTGTACAGAATAATGAGCTGTTTTTTAGATACGCTGCATAATAAGGTCTTGCAGAATGTGAGGAAAGTTTGCCCTCAGCGTATTACGGTAGCCTGTCTTCTCAATCTCTATATACTTGGATCATTTGACGGGACTCAATTTGCATGCTGATGCTTTGCATAGGGGGAAGGTCATATTATAAACAAGGTTATTTATCACATCCATACACAGGGTCTCTAATAGAACAAAATTACTTTCACTTTCAAGTGCAGTATTTTATGCACTTTCACTGAAACTCATGAAGAAAAACTGTTTCTGTTATGTTTTTAAATGTCTGTATTTCAGTCCGCATTCAAAGAGTTGGATTAAGCACTCGGTTATTTATCTACCACAGTATCAGCAGAATCTAACCATTCTGTTTGCGGGTATAGAGGGTTTGTGTGAAAAGGCGATGCAGTTTGTTTTGGATGGGGCTGAGTGCAGTTGAGCACAGGGTTCACTGCAATGTTTCACTGTAGTGTTAACATTTAAAAGCAGCCAGGGGAGCTGTGCTGAGCTCTTAAAAATAACCAATTCTCATCTCTGCTGCTGACACTCCTGACCTTGGACCATTATCATTGCAGCACACTCAGACGGCTTGGCATGCACAATCTGTACCAAGCCAGCGCAATGCACATACAAAGAGAGGAAACAGAGAAGGGCCTCAGCCAGCAGCATGCGCACACGCTGAAAGCATGTATGAAAGCAAATGCAAACACAATATTTTCTCTCTGAAGAAAGAACAAAAGCTTTCTCGCTCTCTCAAACTCAATATACACACAAGCAAAACAAAGCCGTGACAGACGAAGCAAACTAAAAAGGCCTCCTCAATAATGCATGATGTGTTTTACCTGAACCTTTGCCACGCGCCACTGTCCATAACTACAGTACTCTGGGGTGAGATATGGGAAGTGCTGGGAGGTATTGTGTCTGACTTCTGGCTGTATACCTCACCTGCATCTACGCAGGATCTACGTTTCATCGACCCACGGCTGATATTAGCACACAGCGTTTTAATGTCATCTTGATGGGCCCGTTTCCCATGGAGAGATTTAACCTAATCCCGGACTCAAAAATAATCCGTGAAGGCAAATGCCAAAATATCAAGGGGCAGCATTTGTCAGTGTACAGAGAACCTGTGTCATCTGGGACAGTGGACAGTTCAGAAATACTAAAAACATCTTAAAATATTTATTTTTGCTTTTTATTTGCTCAACATGTAAATCATCATGTCCTTTAGGACTGCACGATTTGAGGAAAATATGCAATAATGTTGAATATTGCAACAATGATATCACTTGCAATAAATAAACAGATATTAAAGTGTACTCAGTTCTGCTTTCAGTATACTGCTAGAATTCACAAAAAGCGTGTTTAACCAAAAAATATTAAATTATTTCCAAAAGTCTTCTTTTTTAACAATAAATTAAACATAAATAATGTGCAGATTTCTACTGACACTCTGTAGTCTTATGTAGACTGTAGTTATGTATTTATCACCAGTAGGATCAAAAATTTAAACAGTATTATATTGCAGTATTTTGTGTGGCAATATTGTATCAATACGTTGCTTTTTCACTCCACTTGTTACATATTGCTGCAATAAAAATGACTGAAGTGAGATGAACAGTATGAAAACTTATCTTGCTGGAGAAAACAGACACTGACAAAGTTATCCTTTGAGGACATAATTTCCAGTTGAAAGAAAGTTATACATGATATCGCAATATTCAGCCCACTCGATATCATATTTTTCATGGTTAGTGGCAGGGTCCGCCATTACAATGCTGGATTAAAATTGCTTTTACATGCACAAAGAATTGATTAGAAAAGATAAATGCATGTAGTCCATCATAACTGTTTGTCATTGTATGTAATTGTTTGTCCTCATCTTACTACTAGGGGTGTCCCTGATTAAGAATTACATAGCTGAATGGGAATTGTCTAATCTCACCTATCCTTAACTAACAGTCAAATCATGTTTTGTCTTGTGTTTGTTGCTTATTGATGCATATTCTCATCTCTTTCCATTTTTTCCACAGCAGATAAAAGCTGAAACACCAAATTATTTAATTTGGTGTTTTATCATCTGTTATCAGTGGCCTTTTAAAAGGAAGTGGAAGAGATTGGTTAGAGATCGAGACAAGCAGCAAGGTGCAAAGGGCTATTTCTACGTGCCTACCCCGCTGATTTTGACAGAGAATCAGTCATAAATTCAAAAAATATTTTGCACTCAGCAAGAACCACGTTCTCAAGTGAGTGCGCCAATTAATACATTTATATCAAAAGAGCTTACATATAATGATTTTTTGGGAAAAACCAAGCAATTAAATGTAAAATCAGCCATTCAGCAGCCCCATATAGCCCAAATGAATTATTACTCATAACCACGTTTTCTTACAAGTGTGATGATCGTCGAATAGTCAACTATTCCAGCGTCACTCCTACTTACTACTTACTCACTACAAATGCAAAGTGGACTTCATCTATAAACTTATAATGAACTTTATTTTATTGCACTTTTCTTGACAAGGTTACAAAGTTCTTTTCAGAAAACAACAACAAGAACAACAAACAAACAAAACAAAAAAAGGTAACTGCACAGTGATCAAGTACAAAGGCCACAGGGGGTCCATAAAACAAAGCAACAGCAACCTATTCATTACTCACAAAAGCTTTCCAATAAAAAAAATTCTTAAGGAGTGATTTAAAAGATGCTAATGATGGGGCAGGTCTGATTTCAGTGGGCAAAGAGTTTAGGGGCTCTGATGGCAAAGGCACGATCACCTTTTGTCACGCCGTAAACGGGGAACCGCGAGAAGAGTTGTATCTATTGATCTGAGGGGGCGCCTGGGTAAGTAGGGGGTCAATAATTCTTTAATGTAATTTGGGGAATGTCCATGCATTGTTTTAAAAGTGATCATTAAAATTTTAAAATTGATGCAGTAGGAAATAGGCAGCCAGTGTAAATTTGCAGAAATGGGAGTAATGTGTTCAAATTTTTCTGAGCCTGTTAAAATTCAGGTGGCAGCATTTTGGACCAGTTGGAGTCGGTGACGGAAACTCTGATTTAAACCAGCATAAAGTGCATCGCAGTAGTCAAGGTGAGAAAAAATGAAAGCATGTATTACCTAGTGCAAGTCAGGGGAAGACAAGAATTGTCCAATTTGAGAAATCTTTTCAAGCTGGCAGAAGAAGGACTGAACAACATTTTTTATTTGAGCATCAAAACAAAGCTCTTCATCAAATATTATACTAAGACTTTTTACAGTTTGCTTCAAATTAAGAGAAAGGGAACCAAGTTTGCTGCAAATCAGGATGCCTGAGTTAGTTGGACCTATGGCTAAAATTTCAGTTTTGTCATTGTTGAATTTAAAAAATAAATGTGACATCCAACAACTGATCACTTATACAGGTAAGAAGGTTATCTAATGACTTACTGGACTGGAGGGGGACATATAGCTGTGTGTCATACACATAACAGCGATGGGAGATACCATGGTTCTGAGGGATGTGACAGAGGGGGAGCATATAAATGGAAAATAACAGAGGGCCGAGAATGGACCCTTGAGGTCTCCCGTACTTGGAAGGAGACACAGAGGAGCTGGATGTTTCTAAGACGACAGAGAAGGTTCTGTTAGAAAGGCAGGAACTCAACAACTACAGTGCTGTTCCCTTAAAACCCACTCAGGATTCAAGTTGGTGCAGGAGAACAGAGTGATCAACAGTGTCAAAAGCTGCACTCAAATCTAAAAGCACCAGGACTGAGCATTCACCTCTGTTGGCTGTTAAAAGTAAGTCATTGCAAACGGAAGTCATTTTATAAGGGCTGTCTCAGTGCTATGTTGGGCTCTAAAACCAGACTGAAAACTGCAAAAAATATTAATGTTATTCATAAAAGAGATTATTTGAGTTGAAATGACCTTCTCACACCTTTGAAAAAAATGAAAGTTTAAATATTGGGTGGTAATTACTGAGTAGAAGGGGATCCTGATTGGGTTTTTTCATTAGTGGCTGAATCACAGCATGTTTAACTGGAAAGATGCCGGAAATCAGTGCACTGTTAATAACTGACAAATACGACCGACAGATGGGAAAACCTGCTTTAAAAACGTATTGGGGATAGTGTCTAAAGGAGAGGTAGAGGGATTCATTTGAGAGACTAATTTACTGAGATCTGAGAGGTTAGTGGATTGAAACTGGGAGAGGGAGACATGATTATTACAGGCAATGGATAGATTTCTTTGATCAGGTCAAATTTGGGACTGAATGCTATCTATCTTCCCTGTAAAATAAGCCGCAAACTCTTCTGCAAGGGCATTTCTCGGATCCAGGGCTGTATTGATCGGACCATTAGGAACATAGATGATGACGTTAAAAAGAACTTTGGGGTTTTGATGATTTAAAATTACATTTGAGAAGTAAGATGATCTTGCCTGTTTTGTTGCTATCTGGTAGTTTTTCATAAATTCCTTAAGATTGCAGTGAATGGCATCGGATTTGGTTGCTTTCCATTTGCGTTCTTGTCTTCTGCATCGTTGTTTCAGGGAACGAGTTTGTTCATGACGCCATGGGAGTGAGTTTGATTTTAACTGATGCTGCTTCACATTCAAAACATGCAAACCACTGGATGACTTTTATTGTGAAGCAGTCACAAAAAATGCAATGTTGTTTGTCCCCGAGGTTAGTTTTGACATCAACTGTTCAACAGAAATGCATCTACAAAACCAAACCAAATATTTTTGGGCGCTTTTTTTTTTGGCATTTTTGACAGCGCACTTGCAATTGCCACAATAACCATGAAAGCTGCCAAATCAAGCAGGATTCATAACTTTAAAAATCAAATATTACACTAAAATGCTTGGAACATTTCGCAGTGTGAGGATTAGTTTCTTTCCACAATAATGTTATTTTTTATTTTCTTTTGTTGGATTATGTTTAATTAACCATTGAGAGAGATCAGCTTTTCATGGATCTCCATGCAAAAATTCACCGTGTTTGTCTGTGGCATGTAACTGAGCCATGACTCAGGATTAAATCTTTCTGCAACAAACTTTCAGACTTTGACTGACAGCATGGCGTGTCAGTCTGAAGAAAAGCTCTCTGCTATGCACTTCAGAGTGTCATAAAACAGCCTCTCTATCATAGCCGGGCAAAAAATATATCTGACAGTGAATACATTTGAAAAAGCTCTTAGGTGTGTTTGATGTCCGCCACTTTAAACCACTCCAGAAGTGCACACCTCACTCACAAGAACTGAAAGTCAACTCTTCTTTCCTTCTGTTAATATCCAAAACAACCGTCAGCTAAAATCTTGCTCAAATCAGCTCTTTGAAGACAATGGTCACTTCATCTTCCGTGATATCTGCATTATATTTACACTATAAAGGTTTCTTATTGGCTCACTTACACTATTATTCGAATCCTTATATGCATACAGGAAACACAAACCCATTCATTCTCACAATTTTAGGATTTGTGCTCAGTGGTGTAAATTCACTAAACACGACAGCTCAGACACAGGTGAACTGTAAAGTCAGAGCTTCACCTTCAGGCTGAGGCCACATTTTTAACACAGAAGTCTACAATATTCAGGTGGAATCACACCAATCTGGTTGTTAACTTCATTTTACCGTCACTCCCGAACAGGACACTAAGATACTTAATACCCCTTTCTCAGGGCAGCAAGTCAGGCCCAACCTGACACGGACAGACTGCAGTCTTAATTTTGGTGATTCTCATTCAAATTACTTTGGACTCTGCTGCAAAAAACTATGATGCTCAGCTACTGTTTCATTACCAGATCCTGAATCTGAGGTTCAACAACCAAAAGAAGTCCCCTTTCAAGCACACCACCATAAGGTACATTGGTAATGAGGGCACATACTCCAGTCCTCCTGCGAACCACCACCCCTGACAACCAGTCTATAGTTACTCTGCCCAATCTCCATGTTATATTACAGACAAATTTCACCACAAAAATATCCAGAGCATTCAACATCCTCTTCATCCACCCCTGCTGCCATGCCACTTTCTGACTCTCGATGAACTCTGTGGGAGAGGCAGGCAGGTGTCCTTTTCTCAAACCAGCTCATGAACATCAGAATAAGTCCGGTGGATATTACAATAGCATTTCTCACCAGCATATTGCCGCCTCTGAACACACAAATTTTGTCAGCAGACAATAAAGTTTATCAAGTGTAGCCTCTTAATTTTGTTTTGTACAAACCTCGTCTTTACAGCCTGGGTAGTTGCCGTCCAAATAATGAGAAGTGGACTATTAAAGCTTCAGGTTAATGATGGCGAGTAAAATTACTAATCCGTAATGAATTTCGTGCCTAATTATTATTTCTTATCATTAAGATGATATTAGACTTAGTGTTTTCCCTCAAGCTCGGGTAGATCTGAAATGTTTGCAGGCTTTGTGGATCTCAGAGGTGAACTGAAACTTAACTGAAATAAAATCATGTTAAGCTGTGATACCATCTCATGATATCACTTTGTAAACCTGTTTCTTTTATTAGCTCTGCCTTCTCATTTCATTACCGCTGGCTGGGAATCAAACCTGTAACCCTAACAGTGCTGAACTATTGAGATACAGAACACAATACCTTGTTGACCTCCAGGATTTCTCTCCTCTCCTCGGTGGCGGGGCGGCTCTGGCCAGCCGAGCGATCCTCGTGTTTAGAGCTGTCATCCTCCACAAAGGGTATCAGTTGCTGGAAGGGACAGTAAACAAGAAATATCTGGCTATTTACTGTAGGCAAGACAAATAGATGAGGATCACTTTCCAAAATGCTGACATATTCAACTGATTTAGATTGCATTAGGTTTATCAATTACAGTAACACAGACAGTACATATAGATTCTACACCAGTGATACTCAACATACGGCCCACAGGCGAAATCTGACCCCCGATAGGGTGCCAGGCGGCCCCCCAACCATTTTCTAATTCACAATAAAAATAAAGTGATTCACACTCGGAATTGTTTTGCACTTTTCGTATACATAAAGTGCCATAAAACAGCATAAAAATAGAGCTTGTTTAGTAAAAAAGGTGCAATTGGAGGTCCGCCGCACCCCCTAACAAAGGTCTTAGCTAAGCCCCTACAGTTCTAATATCCAAGAAAAGTACCACAATCCTAGAATAGTGCCAAAATCCTAGAAATGTCCTAAAATCCTAGAAATGCCCCAAATCTTAGAAATGCCCTAAAATCCAAGGAATGTCCTAAAATCCAAGGAATGTCTGAAAATGTAAGAAACGTCCTACCATCTGAGAAATGTCTCAAAATCCTAGACATGTCCTAAAGTCCTAGAAATGTACTAAAATCCTAAAAATGTCGAGAAATCCAAGAAACACCTTAAAATCTTAGAAAACTTCCTAAAATCCAAGAAATGTGCTGAAATCCAAAGAACGTCCCAAAACCCCAGAAACATCCTAAAATCCTAGAAACATGTATGGGGCTGATGCGACTGGCCCCTGAATCTACTGTCACTTTGCGAAAGTGGCCCCCAAGTAAAGCAAAATTAAAAACCCTGCTCTACACTATTAATTTGTGGCAATGAGCTCTGTTTTGAAAGAAGATGAATAAAGCGGAATAAAACTCGCTCTCTGATGCACTTTCCCCTTGTTCCTCTCTCCTCTTATTCTGTACATGATCCAAATACATTAAAAGCATGCTGCTGCATATTTACATTTTTCCAATAAGCCCGCTGAGTGCAGTTAGGTCAGAACTACATGCGTATGGGAAATCTCAACCCATGAGTGCTATCCTATACTGAAGCTCCCCTTGTGCTGTCTCATAATCTTGTTCCCATGAAGTGGTGAAAATGGGGAATCTGTGTAAGCTCTCGAACACAGGCTGAGTCTCAACTCGTCTCTCTTCAGCGTGCGGAGGGAGACAGTGCAGAGACACAGAGAGAAAGCGAGTGGGAGATTAATTCATTTTTAAACGCTCTGTGTGCTTGACCTTGTCTGCTTGACACTACAGTGAGGCTGATGTGCCAGAGAGCCTTCAGGCGCGGCGGCTTTCCTGGGAGCCGACAGGGTCACCGCCTGCTGCTTTGCATCACACTGCCCCCTAGTGGTCACCTCGGGGGAGGAGGCAGGCAGGAGGCTTGCTGCAGTCACCCATCAAGTAATGTCTGGATGTCTTCAGAACACACTGTTCTTGTTACAACGTACAGCAAGGACATAAAAAGATTTATTCTGGGAAAACGTGTGATTGATGATATGCTTGCTGATCTCTGTAGAGCTGCTGAATGGAAATACAGAGTAAATGTAGACAAATGTCTGTGCTAGAGTGCAGAGTGTCCAGGAAATACACAGTATCAGTTATGTTGGCATAAAGTCAATTTTACAGTTTCTCACTCTCAAAAATCCACAAACTGTTTTCAGACGTATGACACAACTTTTAACAGGTTTCGATTAAAGATATACTATGCATGATTTTCCTAAAAAAAACAATTTATTGACTCATGCAGAAGTAATCAATCTCAATCATCACTTATGAGCCACTATAAGCGTGTGGCAGCACATTTTTCTACTGATACTCTGCCGACTGCCTGTATTTCGTATTTTCTGTGTTCGGGACATTTATTGCCGTGTACCGCCACAGCACTCAGGTGAGGCCGGGCGACCAGGTGCCAGACCAAAAGCAGCAGGCATTAAAAAACCCAAATATAGTGAGACCAATGCACACCAATGCACACCAATGAATCTGGGGTTAGCTTTCACTTTCACTTTAGCTGGCAAGCATGTTAACTTGTGTTAACATGTTAAAATCTAAGCCTACAGCTAATATCATACATAACGTTTTTACAAGAGCGGACAGCTGACAGGTACAGTGGTTTGTTCACATGACATTACAGAGGTCCATATTTAACAAAATTATTTTGGACAGACAGGAGCTTACTTGTTGTTAGGACACAGTGTTAGGCCAAAGTATTCTCAGAGGGAAATATTTTTACCTGACATTATGACTGGAGACATTTAAAATATGTTAAAAACAATAACAACAGTGCTGATGATAAAGCTGCTGGCTGTGTGAAAGACACAGAAAGACAGAGAAAAAGACAGAGAGAGAGACAAAGGGAGAGGAAGAGAGAGACAGATAGAAAAAGATGGAGAGACAGAGAGGGGAAGAAAAGGTGAAAGGTGGACTATTGCAAACGACCCATATGTCCAAAACCTGCATTATTTTGTAGTTAGCTTACCCAAACCACCATGTTTACTTACAGTAACCAACAATCCTGCATAGCACACCTTTAACACTGCAAAAACATCCTTCAGTTGTTTATTCCACTGGAAGCAAGAAGTTCCTATTGCAAGGAAAAAACAACATCTTCCAAAACTCTCCAAGGTTTCCTTTCCAAAACAAAACTGTCATACCAGACAAGATCACAAACACAGATTAGGTAGGAGACTCTCAAAATAACTGGAAGCCAAAAAAAACTGCCATACGGTGGGAAAATACACCTTGCTCCAATAACGACTTGGCACGTTGCTAATCTAAATCACACAAAGTTCGTTGGATTATTCTGCTTTTCCAAACTGTTTGACCTGAGGCTTTGCAGCTGGAGTGGAGGCCCTGCGGACACTGGACAATGATTGGAGAAAGCTGCTTGGTCTGGAAGCAATGACTGACTGGTGTTTGAGTGCGGCAGGAGCAGGCCAACGTCAAGACAAATATGAAAGGAATAAAAAAATGGAAGGTAGACGGAGAGAGACAGATGAAAAGAGAGGAGAGGACTGTGAGACGATGGGCAAAATGTCAGACAGTCAGAGGGGAAAAAAATAAGGTCGAAGTGAGCAGGGAGATGAGTGGGAAAACAGCAAGAGAGCGGTGAAAAGAGCGACAGGGAGATGTAAAAATCTTGATGTCTTTCTGCGCTCCTGTCAGTTTCCAGGCAGAGCTTCACGCCAAACTGCAAACCGACTGTTGGAGGGAGAAAAGACAGCAAGGACATGTGCAGGATATTATATCAGACAAACTATGGGCTTGTCTCTGGCTCAGAGAAACTTTAAGTAGGGAAAAGGGGAACGTTTTTTCATTAGATAATTTCAAAACCGGAGCCAATGATATATCAAATTTTAAAGGTAGCAGGCTGATTTTGGCAGCATGTGGGGGAAAATGAAATGTGCTGAGTAGGGTGGGAAACATGGATGGAGTTGTGTGTGTGTGTGTGTGTGGGTGCGTGTGTGCCAGTGTGAGTCATAACCCCTGCCTCTTCCACAGGAAGATGGATGTGGTTTCCTGCCTGACAGAGAAGAATGGGCTAATGAAGTTCTCCAGGTTGCTTCGCTGAGACAAAAAGGAAAAGGGTAGCGAAGACAAAACGAAAAAAATAACAACAAAATAGCGAGCGTGTGAGGGGAGAGGGAAATTAAATAGCATGGCTGAACAGTGCAGGAAATGACAGAGAAAGAGAGTGAAACAAAGCCAACGTGAACAAATGGATTTCCAGAGAGAAAGAAGGAAACGGAGAGAGAGCAAATATTGAGCAGCTATCAGAGTGAGAAAGAAAGGGGGAAAAATAAGAAGAAAAGAAGTACAGAAAGTGTGAGATGGAAAAAAGAGGGAAGGAAAAAGCTGCAAAAGCTGGACAACAGCTGGAGAGAAAAAGAGAAAAGCGCTGATGTGTGCACTTGGTCCAGCTGTTCATTAAACGGGTCTGTTGCTAATTAGGCTGCGATGAGGTCACACTGCCCGAGTCATTGATTCCACTTCCTGTTTCAAGCAGCCAATAGTGAGCGGCTGTCAGGCGGGCACCTGAATTCTGCGGGATGATAAATGGCATGCGTGCCGGGGCCAAAATCAACAACCCACAGCCTCAGACAAACATGGCGAGCTGAGCTATTGGCTGGTCAGCACTGGACTGGGTCTCAGCCTCCAGGGGGACACGAATAAACATTTAAATAAGGTGGAAATAAGAAGGAAGGGAAATAGCCGCATGGCGTAATGAGTCATTACAGCAGAGGAAAAATGTCAAAGTGAACCTCTCATAGGGTTTGATTTAAGGGCGGAACTGCAGACGAGAGTCATTCGGAGCAACCAGTGGATAGATCATTCGAAATGCTTCTGAGCAACTGTATTATTCAATGTGGAAAATGTACACGGTGGCAGCCATCACAAATTTGTTCCAATTTAAGACTGGTCTCCTCCCACATCCTCCTTTATCCTCAGTAGGAGTCTGGTGAGAGAGATTAGCTCCGAGCCAATCTGTAGAAATTGGGAAGGGACTGCCGCAGTCATAAATCCAATCAAACAGTGGTGGATAGCCTCGCTGTAGCTCTGCATGGAGCCTCGAACAGTGCATGCCCAGTGTGTGTAAGTGCACCACATGCATGTGTGTGTGTGCGCTCATGAACGTGTATTTCTGTGTGTCTGTGCAGGCAGGCGGGGAGGGAGTGTGGCTGAGCTCAAGTGCTGTTGTTCCTAGAGGTGGATGGCGATCGTAACCAGCAGTAAAGAGACTCTGGAGACTCACCTGAAGCGACCAATGAATCTGCTGCGAGTGGAGAAAAGACAGACCTAAAGGGAGTAGGTGAGATAAGAGCCCCCTAGGGTAAAAATGTGTGTGTGTGAGCAACTTGGTGGTGGTGGTGGGGGGGCAGTAAAAATGTCCTACTTCCTTTAAACTAACAGCTTCCTAATTTAGCAGGCAGTTTATATGAAAAACTTGGCTATATGAGGCAGTGGCTGAGAGCACACACAAAAAAAATGACAAGCTTAAACAGCACAAGTTGACGTTTGCATCTGGAAGGATCAATCATCACGTCACTAAAAATGTAGTTCCAACCACCATGTAATTTCAGAAGTTGGTGTATTGTAAATATCTTAAAGAAAAACTTGATTTGAGGTTGGGTGACAAAAGAAAACATCTCATAACAATCAATATTAAACCCGTGAACATGACCTTCTAAATGGGTCAAAAATTAAATAGACCTTGTTCATGAAACCACCTCAGTACAACAATGTACTCTTCCTACATGTTACTGTTCTGAGTCTGAACCCTGTTTACCGTCAGGTTTATGTTTTATTAACTGATTCTGGGCCCTATTTAAACAGAATGCATGGCACAAGTGCATTAAGGGCCTGTACAAATCCACTTTTGCTGGTTAACTGCTCAAAATTTGGGTGCAGAGAAAAGAGCAAGGGGCAGAATGATTGTGGTGTGTTTAGGGCATGCACCTGCACCAGGTACACTGCTTTTTACATAGTGGATTTAGCAAACTGGAAAAACGAGGGATTTTCTGCTGAAAGTGTTATGGTAAGAGCAGTCATGTCACTGAAAAGCAGCAAATATCTTGGGACATTGAAGCAGCAAAACTGTAGTAATAAACTTAACAGAGGAAACAGAAACTTTTCGTGAAATAATCAATGTAGTCACGCTGCTTCTTGTGCATAAATCCACAAAACAATTATTTTAATGAGAAGTCAGACACCTGCTCTGCTCTGCTCTCTGCTATGTTCACGTTTTACATAATGTCATTAAGATTTTTAGGATTAATGACATGGTATTTCACCCAACTCACGAGTGTATGCGCATTGTGAACCCACATCTTTCTATATGAATAATGCATACTGCGCCATTGTTTCTGCTGCTTCAAAATAGCATTCTTCCAAAAATACCTAATTTACCTAATTTTACAAACTACATGTCGATGACCGCACAGATGGCCGCAACTTGCACAATGTGGGCACTGGCTGTTAAAATGACAACTGCATGCTCTGAAACCGTGTTCCGCTTTGCATCAGGATTAAAAAAGGGCTCTCTGTCTGTTCATGTCTTTACCTCTGCCAAGGTGCTTATTTTTTTGGTTTGGTTTGTTTGCTTTCTTGTTTATTCACTTGTCAGCAGGATCATGATAAAAATACTGATCTAACTGTACAATGAAACTTGTTGGAAGGGTGTAGCATGGGCCGAGGACGCGCCCATTAAATTTTGGGCCGGATCCGAATCACATATACAAACTATTTTTCACCAATATTTAATTTCAAGTTTGAGACAATTACTATTCAAACTGTATGAATACCGTTTATCTCCTGGTCTAGTTCAGTGTACGCAACCACAATCACGGGAAAGACTTTTGACTTGACAGGTATCCAGAAGACAATTATAGACACCCTTCACAAGGAGGGTCCGCCGCAAGTCATTGTTGAACCAAGTATTGAATATATAAATGAAGATACTTTTCAGAAATTGGACATTTCTGTATTGTACTTTTTTTAAAATATTCTAATAATTTTACATACCGGATTTCTGATTTTCATAAGCTATAAGCTATAAAAAAAATGCTTGAAATATTTCAATTACAAATAAAAATTAACTTTTTCATGATAGTCTAATTTTTCGATATGCACCTGTATGTTGGACTCAATGACCGAAACATTATGATTGAGAGTACAAGTGACTGACAGTGAGCATGTTTCTCCGACTCTCCACTGTCAATTGGACTGACAGCATGCGAAAGCTTCTGTCAGTGTCACCGTGTCTCACCTCTGGAGGTATGGGGTCCATCCCGGCACAGTTTTCATTGCATTTGTCGTAGACGAGGCGCAGCTTGCGAAACAGCACAGAGAGCATCCGTAGATGCTCCTGGAGTTTACTCAGCCTGTCCTGGTGGGTGTTGGGATGGTAAGTGACACCATTGGGCAGCTGAGGAGCACAACAGAGGAAATGTTGTGTTAAGTAAAGTACAAGCCCACAATTTTGCTTTTGCTAATATAAAGAAACAGCCATTGATCCCAACTAACTGCACTACAAACCCTCTGCTGTTCCCCAACTGGTAACAGTTCATTAAAAATCCCTCCACTAATGAACACCACTTTTATTTGAACAAAGTGATAGTTTTCTTTCCACTTAAGAATGAGGGCAACACAGCTGTAGAGAAAGCTCAAAAATGTGTTTGTGTTTATGCAACAATATGGTGACTAGCCTTAATAATACATAATAAAATCCCACTTTTAGCTACCAAACACAAAACCTCAGCTGCATCAAAGGTTAACTGCTTCAGCTGCTGCACTTTGAATGTGTTCCCTCACTCTCTTACTGAGGCGGCATCACTGGCTTTTAACTACAATGGATGTTAAAGAGTAACAAGACATGTTTTTACTGAGAAAATCGACAAGCCTCTGGGGCAGCACTGTCTGATTATAAACATCCTACATAACATGAAACAAGCCTGCCTTCAGGGCAGGCAAAGTGAAGAGAGAGACACAGAGAAACAGGGGGGAGACAGACAGACCGAGGGAGAGAGAGGCAGGGAAGAGGAGATAAATGGAGAATTTTTATGAGTATAAAAACAGCCTGTGATCTAAAAAAACAAGTCACAACAATGCTGTTTGTGCATTCTGTGGCTGAGACGTGCTTGTTTGGCCCGTCTCTGGTTGTGATTTTAACAAGGTGCAAGGCGAGCATCTCAGAGGAGCAGGCAGACATCCATGATAAACTCATGCTGACCTCGTCTTCGGGACACCTTTAGAGCTGAACTACATGTGACCTGCAGAACAAACTGATATAAACACTCCTCATATCCTGAATAAAACGCATAAATAATCCACAAGCTTAACTTTTTGAAGTAATGTGACAGCTTTCTGTCATCACTTGATTGTTCTACTTTGTAAAAGAAACATATGAGGTATCAAGATGACTCGTGAGTCGCCTCGTATCACCAGACCAATTCGCAAATGCCAGTAAATCTGAAAATTCTCAGCTCATTTTAAATTTCCAATACCCCTTTTAATAGACTATAGACTGGTTTCCCATGTACACCGCTCTGCAGTAGACAAGAAAGCTGGAACGTACCATTTGGTTATCCAGCGTACGGCACTCTAGGAGTGTCAGAGTGACTCCGGGCAAAGCGCCGAACGGAGTGACTGTTCGACTAACTTAACCATTCCTTAATTCATGGAGAAACAGAACGCTCCATGGCTTCAAACATCATTTTAGTGAAGAGCGTCAGATTGGATTTATGAATGCACCCAGAGTCACGCCGACTCGAGACAGTTGACATAGGTGGGATCCAAGGAGGTGTCATTTAAAACGTGATCCGCCACGCCCACACAGTCTGGAGAAATGCAATTATCCTCAGAATAAGCTGTTTTCAACTGGGTTTATTAATAGGGGAACATGGGAACATTTTTTTTCACTCAGATTTTTGTAGAAGCTTAATGAGACTCTTAACTTTGATACAATTAGTGCATTCTTACATTTCCAGAGGCTTTAAGTATGAAAACACAAGTTTCAGTCACTGTATCAAACCTGAACCAAATTAGATAAACTAATGTGAAATCTATCTGAACAAGAGGGGGACCAGAGGCATCTAGCCGAGCAAATCAAACATGAGCTCGCAGTTTCATCTGGTTCTCAGACTAATTTTTGAGGACTGTACATTGATCATATTTCAAATTACACACTGTGTGGCATGCCGTCTCAGAACAAGAAGTTTAGCTTCACCAACAACAAATGTAGAACCAAAGTTGGTCTGTGGATCTGATCATCGATCTTTATCTAAAATAGCTCTGACAACAGAGAGAGAGAGAGCAGTGCCCCGATAACACAGAAAAAAACACAAAGAAAATCATTGTTAAGCTGGTGTGGAATTTCTTATCATAATACTTAAAATACATGACTTTATTTTGCGCTGGTAGGCGGACAACCAACAATTGTACTATTCCACCAAAAACTTTGATTTCAACAATCTGGCCACAATAAATAACGACCTGGTACATGACAGGCTGTTTTTCCACTCTGAAACAAAAGAGGCCTTATTCATCAGCATCTCCTCAGAATCGTGATCATCTTTATTAGCCAGGTATGTGTTCACATTCAAGGAATTTGGCTGGGTTTTATTTTTGCTCTTATGTACCTGCTTGGACTCCTTGCTCAAAAACATCAAGTGTTCTGGTGCTTTTTGTGACATTGACCATATTTTTACCAATTCAGTACAAGCAATTTTCTCCTTCCTACTGAGACTTTAGTGCTGATTTTGTATCTTTATGCTGAAAAACTCATTCTTAACCTGCTTTAATGCACTTTTTTTGCACTTTTTCTCTACTTTCCTTTTATTTCTCTTAGTGTCACTGGTGTAAACTTTAGAGCTGATCCTAAGTGGAAGTAAAAAAATTATGGGTTGATGAAGCTTCTGCTGTTTGACTTTACTGATGTTTCGGCTTTGGAAGAGATTTCCATTAAGTATTCAATCTGCTGACACTGACATGCTTTTAAATTCGGCATCAAAACACATTATAAAAGAATTGTCCTCCTGAATGACAGCTGTTTTGTTATTTGCATAATAGTGCTCTGTCATTTTATCATCAGACCTATTATTACTATTTTAGTATATTCTTTTAAAGTTTTTTTTCTGCTCATGTTTTAGCTTTCTATCATTAAAATTCAATATTTTATGTTTTGAACAGATCGGTTTGATTATGTTGTGTCATGCTGCAGTTTTTACTCCACTCATGCTATTGTTATAATTTGTATGAAGTGCCTTGTAAGGGTGTTAGGACTTTTGAAAATAATATGCACAAAAAGGACAGACAGAAGAAGAGGCAAAAAGAAAGTCAGGAGGAAGTGTGACCATATTTGACAAGCGTGTAGGCAGAGACACAAACCTGCATGTTCCTGAGGAGCTGGAAGATTTCCATCGTCCTGAGGACAATGTCTTGGACCGTCTCCTGACCGATGCGACACAGCGAGGCCGTGTTTACATCACGCGCCGCCTGGGCTTGCTGCTGCTGCTGCTGCTGGGGTGGCGGGGGCTGCCCGCCAAAAGGCGACACTAGCGGAGGGGTTGTCATGGAGACAGTAGATGAAGATGCTGGTGGAGGAGGTCTAGGTCCAGGTGAGGTTACCTGTGAGGCTTTTCCACACTGCGCACACCCTTACATGCCTACAGGAAGTGATTTACAGAACAGAAAATGTTGATGAGGAGAAAGAAAAATGGACAAGTTAACCAAGGTCATCGTGTTTCTTCTGAGGTGAGTGTCTAAAATTAAAGAGCAAGTCACCTGAAAAGCTCCAGTGTGAAGGATTTAAGGGGACTAGCAGAAATGGATTTTAATAAGTATGTTTTCTTTAATGAATAGTCACCTAAAAATAAGAATCAGAGTGTTTTTGTTACCTTAGAATGAGATGTTATATCTACATAGAGAGCAGGCCCTCGACCATGGAGTCCTTTATGTTGAACCATGTATCTACAGTAGCCCAGAGCGGACAAACCAAACACCGGCTCTAGATAGGGCCATTACAACTGACACCATAGTTAGCAGCCCCTCTGCGACGTGCAGTTTTGGAAAAAAAAAAAAAATTTTTTGACAACTGTTGGATTCCATGTTTTTACCAGTTTAAAACATATGGCTCATGATAAACCCCCCCTGATTGTCTGAATTAGAGTAAACCTGAGCACACATTAGCAGGTGCTGGCTTAATAGCCCATCTGTGACATGCTGGACAACGGAAAAAAATGTCTCAGTGAAAACCTCTTGAACAATTCAGGTTTGTTTTTTTTTTTTTACTTTTGAATGTGTTTTTGTCCTCTCTATATAATTCTGTGTCCCCTCTCTTAGTTCAGAGGATTTTGTGGGCCCATGAATGATCCACGAGTTCTTTTTTTTCCTCAGCAGCAGTTTGATTCGCAGGATGGATAATGATCTGTCGATCCATTTAGAATTGATCAGATCAATGGATGAGAGGACCAGCTGCTGCTTTTGGATCCAAAAGAATTAAGTGTTAAATTTAACTTTCAATTAGGTGTCAACAGATATTGGTTTTCAGGGCTAATATAGATACCATTTATTAGTAGTTTATGGGAATGATAAACAATATTTGGAACCAATATTCATTAACAATAAATATGAATATCTTTAGAATTTGGAATACAACAAACTCCAACACAAAATTTAGTTTAAATGCCTTTGGCAAATGTTTAATAAAAACTGAGACTTTCAACATCATATTCATAAAGTTCCCAGCAACTTTTTTTACAACGTTAAGTGAAAATTTTGATAAAAAATTAAAAAATAAAAACAGCTCCCTGGGTTTTACAAAGCCAAAGTTCCTCCCATGCTCCCATTTTTTTCGCACTTTTTAAATAATTCATTTTATTGGCAATCATTACGATAAAACGCCGATACTGATAATCGACAAAATGCCAAATATCAGCCCCAATACTTGGCCAGGCTGATAATTTGTCCATCCCTACTTTTAATGTGCCCAAAATATTCTCTGAAGTGCAATGCATAACCAAACAGCATCTATTTTTCAACAGCGCTCCAAAAATGGAATATCTATTTGTGGGGGCAGATGTTTTAATCATAGCAGACCACCACAAATAAATAAATATGTGGAAAACAATTAAATCCTAACTGGCAGAGGTTTTAGCTGGTTGCAATTTGCAATCTTCACCACTAAATGCCACTGAATCCCCCTAAATCTTATACACTGGATCTTTAATGTATAAGACTATTGGCACTGAGCAAGTTATTTGTTTATCACCATTTGCACAAATGCAGAAAAGCAATCAATGGCAATAAAAAGTCTTGCATTGAGCTCCCTCCAACAATGCTCTTACAAATACATATTTTAAAATATAATATGAAAATCAAAGACATAAAAAAAAATGCAGAAGTAAAATATATAAATGTAGCATATACAGAATTGTAAATCAGCCTCATTAGTGTGGTTAATGAAGTACAACACCATTAATAAACTTGCGAAATGCAGCTCAGCTCTCTGAAAGTTTCACAGCTGTCATCAACAAGCTCAACAGAAACGCTGTTTAGCTTAACACTGACAAAGTCTCCGAGCTAACGTTATAGCCTTTAATATAAGTTGTATTCCGTTGTCTCGGAAACCGTTAAACGTCCCTTCAGATCAGTAAAAGTCAGTCAGATACTGCCCCGTACTTCACACACCACACCCAAAATAAATCAGCCTGATAACGTTTTGATTAGCTTCATGTATTTAGTGAAGCGTTTGACACAGAAGCTAAGTGGACAGTCACACCACACGCACGACACTTTCTCTCGGTCCATTTTTTAAGTGTCGTTTGACTATTTCGGCACGACATGAAACTTTACATCTCAGTGGGAATTCACTTTAATGTAACAGAACATTAGACAACGTGTAATGTTACCTGTGTGGTGATAATTTATCTGTTTTGTTGACATGTCAAGTTCCCTGCTCTGCTCCTAGGATGTCAGCTACGGCAACTATCGCGAGAATTCACCCTGACAGCGTGACTGATTACGGTAAATGATCAAATAGAGGTGCCACTTGAAAATGTCATTTTAAGTAATAAATGTGATTTCTTGCTGGTAAATAGAATATAATCTACAATGTAGTGAAAAATAATATTCTTTTAGAGTAAAATCAATCCATTTTTATCATTTACATTGACCCCCGCCTTCCAAATGTATCGTAATGAATGAAAATATTACGGTATAGCAAAGCGCACTGTATTTTTCTTCTGGCTATTTAGGGTTACAGCGCCATATGCTGGTCTGCTCTTATATAACAGCCAAGCCACACACATCTGACTTCATCAGCCTTGAGGCCAATTTACGCCACATGATTGCTTCTCATGGGTCATTATAACTTTTTTTTTTTAGTAAGCATAATTCAAATTCATCCCTAAAATGGGTATGTTGTCTATTCTGTGTTAAATCAAGTCCTCCAACGCATCCATCCATCAATTTATTACTTATACTGTCCCGCTGTGCTTGGATTATTTTGTGAGCCATCAGAATTCAAATTAATTTGAAATACAAGAGGTGTCAGAAATAGAGGCTGCTTCCTCAGCATGTGTTCTGCCATGCAGCAGAATTACTGCTCTAACTTACAGAGCCTGGAAATAAGAGCTTTATTGAAAAAAAAAAGCCTCCAGGCTTGAATGGGGCTGAAAAAGTAGATTAGGATGCCTATTACTTAATTTACATTATTCATTCAATTTATGGGTTACAGACTGGATTTCAATTTCCCTTTATCTGGAACACATTTTGTGTAATAATAACCTGTAGTCATGTCTTTTCACTTATTCTCTTTCTCTGAAAAACACTGTGTCTGCAACATGCAAAAGACTGATATGAAAAACACTATGTCAAGTTCACTTGACTGCCCACAACTTCTTAATTGCAGAAGGAGTGCTGGTTAGCTTGCCAGGATGAATGAATGTTACTCTTACAATCCCCATCTGCCTTACAGCCAGACCAACTGAGGCATGCCATTTGGAAATGAGTTTCTCCATAATCATCCAGCCCGTCTACTCGCTGTGTTTAATTGGGACGGGAGAGTGGTGATGGTGAGTGGGAGGAGGCAGGTAGTGAGATGGATATCCCCACTCTGTTGCTTAATTATACATTTGACATTATGAGACAGAATTTAACCCTTTGAATCTAGAGCAAACTGGTTTGATTTCTTTGAAAAAAACATTGGGAGAAGGCAAGGAGCAACTTAACAAGAAATTGCCCGAAAATTAGCAAGAAACTGGTCAAAAATTATAAGGAAAATACCTGGAAATAAGCACAAAAAAAACTTGAGTAACATCATTCATCTTGTGCTGCTTTCAGATGTCCTTAACAAGAATTTTAACCCTCGAAGGCTGAGCAAATTGATGTGATTTCTTTCAATGACATGTAAAACAAAAAAAAAGGTAACATTAGAAAGAAATTATTTATTTAAAAAAAAAATAGGGAAAATATCTACAGGAAAAAGAAAATTATTAAAATCGTGTTACAGAATTATTGTGCTTTTCCAAGTCTTGTTTGCCTTGTTGTTGGCTTGTCCTGTTGTTTTTTGTTTGCTTGTTTTTTTGTTTTTTTGTTTTTCTTTAGGTTTTGTTTTGCTTTTACTCTTTTTGTTTTGTTTTTATTTGGTTTTTTTTAGGTGATTTTCTTTACTTTTTACTAATTTCTTGCTAAATTTCTGGTCATTTCTTCTTTCGTTGCTCATTGCCTTCTTCCCATGTTTTTGAAAGAGAAAAGAAAGCTTTGAAAGGGTTAAAAACAAAACAATCAAGAATTAACCCCAAAGGGTCTGAAATGTTATATATATCTAAAATACATTTTTCTGTTACATAATTTAAAAAATATAATTTGAAAAAAGATAAATATAATACACATTTTCCCCTAGTTGTTTGGTAATTTTCTAACCGTCCTCACCTTTTATTAATTTCTTGCAATTTCTTTGATGCTTTTTTTTTTTTTTGCTAAGTTGCCAATGCCTTTTTTCTCCCCATTCTCAAAAGAGATCCAACCTTTTGACTCAGAATTCAAGCTCATTTAAATGGCTTGTGAAAAGCATGTGTTTATCATGGAGGCAGGACCGAGAAGGCAGCTGTCTGTGGGCCCTCAGCTGCTTAAAAGACCATCTATCATCACTGATTACAGTGAATAGAGAAAAAACAGATTATATTGATCAAATCAAGGCAAACTGATGGAAAGTGTATTGACTGTTTGTGTTAATGTAATCAAACCTCATTGAGACAAAAACATTCTTGTAAATTCAAAGTTCTGAGTTAAAGACCTTCATTCATCAAAACGCAGTGAATCTGATTACCTCTGAGTGTCTCGTGCAGCATGTCATGTGCATGTTATTGACGCCTCTTGGCATAAAAAACATCAGCACAGATTACCTTGAAACTGACGGCACTGCGTCGTCTCATCAATGCCGCACTAGCTTGAACCTTGAACATGAGAGGGCGAGACAGCAAGAGTGAGACAGAGAGATAAAATAGGAGGGGAAGCAGAGGGGAAAACCAGGAAAGAGTTTGAGCGCAAACTGTAACATAAAAACCCTTAAAAAACAGACAGAGAACACCTCTTGTGAGGAAACACAAACCGTGTAATAATTATTAGCTGAGGGGGTATCAGGACTAAAACGGATTATCTAGCCACCTAGTGCATTACTCATGCTTTAATTAAATACGCACTGATCTGGTCCCTCCAGGGCTAAGTTCGGATGGAGAGGGGAAGGAGTACAAAGGTCTGCTCTGAAGGCAGAGGCATGTGAAGTCCATTCAAGTGTTCACAGCAAAGTTTTACTTCCGAAAGCCTCTGGGCACAAATATGAGATAAGTGCAGCTGAAGGTATGGGAATCAGGTATAGAGTACAGGAGGGAGAGCTTATGAATGCTGTAAAAATATATGCACCTCGCAGCTCGCTGGCACTGGTGTGTGTGTGTGTGTGTGTGTGTTGTGACCACAAATTATTTGTATAGTACATACAAGTGTGTATATAAATTCATATTACATGTGATCTGCAGTGTTGAAAGCAAAGCTTTACGAGCTACCAATTTAATAAGTTGAGCTACAGCACGGCTACCACAGAGAAAAATGTAGTTTGTTACAAAGAAAATGTAGTTTTCAAATTACTTTTTGAAAGACTTATCAAATTGCCCATGTACATTAGATGTGTAATTATGATAAAGAGTTTATTGTAAAAAGTGCCCACTGGCTCACAGGTCATACACAAACACTTAAATAAACCCTTAATTTATCCAGTTGTATGTCAAAATATGCTGGCTCCATACATGCTAAAATTAGTCTTTATTTATATGGAGTTTGGTGCGTTTAGCATTGGCGGTTTCATTGCTTCTTATGGAGGTCCTGAGGGTCAAAACATAACAACATTTCAAGAAACAGAACAACAAATCAGAAAACACAACAATAATGTGGTGTTTTGTGAAATGTTGTATTTTCAAAAATGTTTTTTCTGAAATGTTGTCTTTTCAGGAATGTTGTTTTCAAAAAAATTGAAATGTTATGTTTTTTTTAATTTTGCTGTGTTTTCTGAGATTTTGTTGTGATTTCCGAAATTTTGTTGTGTTTTCTGAAATGTTGTTGTATTTTGACTCTCATGCCCACCATACTTTCAAAAAAGACTCATACTCTTTACCAATAAGGTCAGCATTTGTAAGGATCCTTTCCATAAGTTGTCAGACACTTGCGATTACCATCTGAGCCTGTCAGCGACAAAAACAAGCATTTGTAGAGGACGTAAGTTGACAGTTCAAACATGACCCAAGTGGTTACATTTCAGCGTGTTTCACCACTGCCGACTGCAGCGGTTTTCTCACTTTTTTTTTTGTTTTCATTTGTCACTTCAACATAAAAACATGGGAAAATAGTGTCCTGGTTGAAAAATTTCAAATGTACCCATAAGTACAATTTCGAGTAAATGCCTTGACTTTCCACAACTGTTAAATTTGAGAATTTTTCAAAATAAAAGACTTCAAGTGAGTTGGCACTGGCCAGCTGTGTCAGTTGTTATTGATGATGCCCTTGACCGGCTACTGCAGCTCTGTAAACCCAGAGCTCCTGCAGGAAACAGCCAGGGAGAAAAAGGTCAAACTCAAACGAGCTGTAAACACTTCAGTTTCAGCAACATGTCAGAGGCACCAAGTACCCTAAAATGGCTGCACAGGTAGATTACAAAATAAAAATAAAAAATCACACAAACTGCCTCAAGGTCAATGAGGTGAGGCGAGCAACATGCCCCTCAAGACAATGGATCCATTTGTGAGCTTGTTGCCCAGCAACAGAGGAGCTGGTATAGGCAGTAAGGGGTTAAACAGATACAGTGCTTCATCGTTGGAGATTTCTATGACATTGTTAATCGGACTTTGAAAGCAAGATTCATAGGACAGAATTTTTGAAAAAAGCTGTATTTTATTGAATAATTCATTTCACCTTACACCTGTACAAAAGGCAGTGAAAAGACACTTGTATTAAAATATACTCAATGCTCTCCACATACAGTGTTTCTGAGGCTGCTGGCTTCAAAGTCAATGCATAGAATTATTTATTGATCTATATTTACGCACCTGACTGTGACTGTATCCTATGTCTTAGGTTGAGATATAATGCTCAAAAAAACACAGTACTTTTGCATCGGGCCCAATGCTTCACATAAGATGCTAAAGTAAACAAATACAGTTGGTAAAATGTGCGTTGAGGATAGTGAGTAAGGGACACCAGAGTTGATTTGAACACTTCATAATTTGAAGGTCACAGAAACAAAAACTAACATTACATTTTTTCGTTTCCTCACCTGCACTCTATAAAAATGACTGGCAGCCACTATTTTTCTGATGAGGTTGACATTTCAGTTATATAGTATCAAAAGTAAACTAGAATTACCACCTTGCAGCTGTATCCTTTGACGAAACCGTGTAGTTGCAGTTACGGTTTACATCTAAGTTTCTAAAAACATGGGTGCTTCACACACGTTTAATCCAGCAGCACAGAAGATCTACGTGATGTACACAGTTACAAGGTGGGCACCCAAAATTAGTGTCACAAATGTCTCCCCTCCTGTTTCTGAGTTAGACATTAAATAATGACAAAAAAGTGTTTTTGTAGAACATTATGATGTCACAGTGAAGTTGACCTTCCACCTTTTTGGTTCAAAATCACTTCATCACTTTATCCTATTAGACATTTTCTGAAATTTTGTCATTTGTCATTATTATTTGTGAGGTCAAAGTGACCTTGATTTTTTACCTTTGACCTGTTTATCACTGAGTGGACATTTGTGCCAAATTTGAAGAGATTCCCTCAAGGTGCTCTTGAGGTTTGCCTTCATAAGAGTGAGACAGATGCAAGGTCACAATGACTTTGACCTTTGATCTCTGACCACCAAAACCTAGTCAGTTCATCATTAAGTTCAAGTTAATATTTGTGCCAAATTTGAAATTTCTTTATGGTGTTTTTGAGATATAATGCGATACGTTGATCGGACAACCCGAAAAACATAGCATAAAAAGTCGTCTATGGACTAAATGTATTATAAAACTGTGTTAGATATACATATTGGAAGATTTTTCTTCTGATTAACAAACAAATGAATCAGCTACATTTTGATACAAGATTTTAAAGTCCGTGACGAGTAATGGAAGCTGGCTTACATAATCTCCTCTAAAAGTTGGGTCAATTGTGAGCAGCTTTGGTTGGCACAAAGGAACGATATAATTTTAGTGGCAAATCACCTAATTTTAGAAAACATTTCTTTGCATCAAAACATTAATTTATAGCTGAGAACTTAACCTTTCATTATGCCCGAGAAATACAGCAGAGTGAAAAATGTGCCAACCAACCCCGGTCTCCCCTACAGAGTTACAGTCACTTAATCATATCACATGCAGATTTGTAAACCATGACTATTTAGTTTATACAGTGCGGTGTGATTTCTGTTTCAACATGAATAACCTTAAAAGCAAAAACAACTCGGGAATATTTACATTTTTGACAAGTTAAAACTTCACACAGGAGGAGAAACTTTTCTTGAAAAATCATTTAAATCAGGAGCAAGATTGTCATCAAGGCACATACATATTCTTACTTCAGTATAAATATTTCTTTGGGAACGTCAACACAAAAGGCACTCGAGGCGCAGTCGTATGACTTTGGCATAAAGTCATAGTAAAAACACAAGACCTGAAGGTCCAACGAGCAGTACAGAACTACTTAATATTGTTATCACTAGAAGTTACGGTAACTAAAGCATTATTTGGGCTTACTCTGATGTGGAGAACAAGAATTTGGGCAAATTCCTACAACTTGGGCTCCTCACACAGGGTACATCCAGGCTTCAGGTCGGCCTGTCTCTCCATCTGAATCGTAACAGAGTGGAAGCTGTAGGACGAGAAACAAGCCTGGGTCATTTCTCTCAGGACAGTCTGAGCATCTGCTGTCTCATCTGTGGAGGGGACAGGAAGACAAAGAAAGTATCAGTAGTGGATGTTACTCAGCTTGCGTGTTTATTTTCTATATTTGTATGCCTTAAAATCTGCTTCAACACAGTTTCAGCAAAGAGCAACAGAGAAACAAGCCCTCTATCTTAGGCTTGAGAAATATGAGGGTATTACAATATACTGTGGTATTTAAAAATCCAGAAGATATGATTATTAATACCATAAAAATATAGATGCTCCTCTTTCTATTTAAGGGACAGCGTGTAAGATTTAGGGAAATTGAGTGGCATCTGGCAGTGAGGATTGAAGAAATCAACCGGCTGAAACTTCTCCCGGTTAGAATTCCTTCAGTGATCATTGTTCAGGAGGTTTTTACTGGGAGCCGAATTATCCAAAGTCCAAAATAAGGTTTGTGGTTAACACAAGCATAAGAGACTTCACCTTTTGTTCTACAACATAAAATACAGTAAATAACCCACTTGTGAATTTTGAAGCTTTTAAGTGTCTCAAAATGATGGTTGCTAACAAGTGGCACAATGAGACTATTGAACGTCATCACGTGGGACACAACGACAGCCTCGTAGTAGTGGCGATGCAACCTTAGTGTAGTTTGTTTATAGCCTAATGTTAGCTTTTTACTCCTGGTGAATGCATTTCGGCTTCAAAAATACTTTAAGTGGTGTTCATTTGCGAAGACTATCTTGCTGAGCAAAACATGGCAAATATCATAGACGTTTGTTTACAACAGAGCATATTTTTTGCAATAATACAAAATCCAGTGGAAAAATCCCATGGGCTTTTTGACGAGGGAACCAGGGCGACGTTAGCTTCTTGGTTGGCCTACAGAAAACAGCATCCCAGGGGCACCAAGCCCCCAGGTAGCACACCAGGCTCTGATGCAAATTTTACAAAGTGGCCAAAAGTGGAATTACACCGTCAAGGTCGGTCATGTGATGCCAACTCAATCGCCGGAGGTCAATTGCTCCACTGGCGGAAGTTACCTGTTTGGGCACACTCGAACACACTCAGCTTCCGCAAGTCTCTCATGCGCATGCCTCATGGGCCAGTAGATCCATGTATTTTACACCCTAAAAAAGAGCTTTTTTTTTTGCGTCATGCGCCAAAACGCAGCTCTCATACCACTGATGTCTTTTTTGAATTTCTAAAATGGATTTATATGTGTGTGTACATGTGTGTGCATGTGTGTGCATGTTTACAGGTCAGAGAGAGTGTGTGTGCAGGTGTGTGTATTGTTGCAGCTTTGAGTTGCTGTGCTAAGCATTTTTTCTTTTTTCTTTTGTGATATTTTATTATTGTGATGTTTTAATTGCGACCTGCCGAGGGACTGCAGATGTAAATTAACTTAAAGCTAACTGGTACAATCCATCAAATGGCAACATTTATGTTTAATATTGTACATCGGCTCTTTTCAAATAAAACAAATTAAATTAAATTCATAGGACTGAACGGGGCCCTGCCTCGATGGCTGTATTGAGACTTTCTTTAATACATCCTTTAGGGGTACTTTATCAGCCATGTTAACATGACAGTCATTTTTTCTTTTTCACGCTCAGGGTAGGAAAGGGTCGGAAAGGTCGAAACGTGATGTGGCAAAGTGGTCCAAACATCACAACACAACTTGTGTTCCCCTGCCAGGTGTTGATACAATGAAAACATGGGCAAAGAAGTCTGTAGAGATCCCCAAAAGAATTCAAACAAAGTCATATAGCAGCTGGCTCGAAGGTTACATCTTTATGGTTAAGCACCTGGTGTGTTACTATTTAACAGTAGCTCAGTTAATAACTTCAATATTTTTGTACCTGGACTCTATTTCCCAACTTCAAAAAGCTTCTATCCAGCCAATCGCCTGACACCTGAACAGATTTTTTTCGCAGCATCACTGATGCCTGTGCTGTTCTGTCTCAAATTGTGCATTGTGCAATTGGTGTATAAAGCAATTCTGAAGAAATGCTCCACACCCTGCGACACGTCAGTGCTCTGCAATTCTTACTGACGTGTTGCCATCTGAAATCCAGTCCAACCTGATCCTCTGACCTTTCAAGTCATCTCATCCATAAAATGATACATTTACACAAACAAATTAGGGTTTTTTTGGCAAAATGGAAGTTATCACTATAACTGTATCATTGTGGAAACCCCAGACGTGTTTCTGTACACTTCTGACTAACTTTACTGCCTCCAACGCTGTAAAAACCTCCATTATCCAAGCTGATATGCCAACCGAGTAAGCTATGATTATAGTTAATTTTTCAAAGTATAGTACTATATAAATATAGTGCAATATAGTGCAATGGTGCAGACAGCTCATGCGTTTGCATGTGAGCCTGGCAGTTTCTTCTCACCTATGGCTACATGTGCAGTCAGCACAGCCTGGTTCATGGTGAGGGCCCAGATGTGAAGGTTGTGGACCGCCGTCACTCCCTTCACTGCCTGCAGACTATCCCGCACCTCGCCGTACCTCATCCCTATTGGAGTGCCTGAGTCGCAGATGTAAAAAATGGAAAATAAAAAACTTTAAGAAGTCATAAGGATTAAGAGTGAGAGCTGCAAACACTGTATGCTGTTAACTTTTTTCGGGAATGAGAGCCTCACCTTCCATCAGGACGAGGAGAATATCCCTCATGATGGTGAAGGTGGTACACACGACAAATATGGAGAACAGGAAGGTGCAGATGGGGTCAGCAATCTTATATTCTGGCTGGAAGACACACATAACAGAAAGATAATGTTAATCTACTGTAATTAAATCATTAGTTTGGTCTTGGGGCTGAACTTATTTCTCATGAGTGGTATTTCTCAAAGAGCGCAATAGCCGTACAGACCCATATTCAATCTTGGCTAAGGCATCAAAGAACAAAGATTAAGTATCCTCGAGTATTTTTTCAGTAATTGTTATAATACTAAAGGGACACAGGACATTGACAATTAATGTTGTATTTGTTATGCAAGAGAAGCTCATAATTTTTGCAGTGATGGCTGCCCAGGGACTCTGCAGACAGACATCGACCGACAAAACAGCCTGTGGACAGAAAATACGGCACCATCTTTTCTGCACAAACAGCCTAGTGTTCGACATTCCTCGGGGGTGAGTGTGTTTTTAGCATTGAGAAATACAGAGAGGCGGAAGGTTGAAAGCTAAAAATAATGCAGAAACTAATAAATAGGAACCACGTTGCTGTTTGCTGTGGTATTCTTACACCAAAAGCAGCCAGATTTAAGACAAAACACTAATAATAATCACAATAACATTATATAATTAACTTAAAATTCATACTTTTTCCCCCTTATTGGTAATTATATATGTTTTAATCTTCTTTCATCTAAGTACTCTTTTTAATCTTTGATTACCATAGGAAGTTTAATGCAGTTTGCTCATTTTTTTTAATGTATGCAAATAATGTTCACAACAGAACGTAAAATATTCTTACTGTTTATGTTTTGTTTTTTTAGTTAATACTTGTTTTTGTCGTTTGTCTCTTTTTATCCTTTATTTATCAGTTTGGAGTATTTCATCTGGATTCATACCATCTGTGCCACATTTTGTTCTGTAATGTTACCTGTTCTTCATTAGTTTGCTGTAATATGTTGAATTTTATTGCATTTTTTTAATCTGTTGGAAAACTTAAAGCTGCTGGGGTACCACAGTTACAGCAGCTCCATACATGCTTCTACGATATAATAATGTTTCTGGGATTTTAGGACGTTTTTGGATTTCAGGATGTTTCTTGAATTTTAGGACATTGTCAGGGTTTTTGGGGGATCCTCCACTGGCACCTTTTTTGAAAAACAAGATCTATTTTGATGCTGTTTTATGCACTCTGGCACCGTATGTTTACTGAAAATACAAAAACAATTCTCGGTGTCAATCACTCTATATTTATTGTGAATTAGAAAGTAGCGGGGGGGCACCCAGCACCCTATCAGGTGCCAGATTTGGCCTGATGGACGTACATCAAGTATCACTGGTGCAGTGGGACGTGTGGGAAAAGCCCGTTCTGAAAGAGTTCCCACATTTTGTGCACACCTAAAGAGACCAACCTTGAAGAAGATAATGATGGCACTGATAAGCACGCTGACACTCTGGAGCAGATCTCCCACCACGTGGATAAAGGCTGCTCGCACACTGGCGTTGTCCTGCTGAGCCCTGCGTCCTGAACCAAACAAGTTCAGTGAAAACCATGTTTAAAGATAATTATACAGTGGCTGATAATCCTTTACACTATTCATTATAATGTTCTTTTATGGTTTCATCTGATAGTTTTCAAAACATCTCACCATCCCACCAAAGCCGGCTACCACTGAAACATTTACAGAAACGTTAAAAATGTGTGTATACTTGTAAATAAATAAATGAAAATAAAACTAAGTGAATGTTATTATAATTGATTGCAATGCCCTGCACAGTAAAGCTGAACTACAGAATACTGCACTTGGGTAATTAAATAATTAAAATGTCACTGTTTAATGGTAATATTAACCATAGTGGGGAAGAAAATGACAAAGTTATGACTTGGACATGAGGAACATACCATGACCAGCTGTGTTTTGCTCCACATCTGCACTGTTGCCATTCAGGTGTGAGTGGTTTGAGGTGTGACTGTGTCTGTGTCCTTTCTTGTAACTGTGGCCGTGCCCGTTTGAGCTGTGACCCCCGTGACTGTGGCCGTGGCCGTGCGAGCTCAGACCGCCGTGACTGTGGCCGTGGCCAGACTGGTGGAGGGTGAGGGCCATGCTTTTGAGAGAACAAGTATATTCAAAGTATGAAACAAAACAGCTCTGAGATACAACATGTAGCACCACAGACTTCTCTGAGAGTCCATGAAAGTAGATTTATTCTCGCCTACCGCTCTGTATCGGCTTTAATTAAATCATAAATATTCAAAGACGCACGGCGTGCTGATAAAAGCAGCACAAATGAGAATGTGTATTTTACTCACATAATATTAGCCAACACAGCACAACCAGAGGTAATGAGCATGACAGTGCCCTCGATGGTGTAGTTATCTTTGATGATGCGCTCCACAGCCAGGTAAACCAAAACTCCTGTTACCAGCCAGATGGTGAAGACTGACACCAGTGCACCCAGAATCTCTGCGTGACGAGGGAAATAAATACGACGACAGCTGTGGTCAAATGCGGACTGGAAGCTGCTCTAGATAACCGATTATTCAAATTCAGAACCTGAAAAACGCTTGAAATTCAGCACAAACATGAGTGAAGAAACCTAGAAAAACTGACTACAGATCACGTTCAATGGCAGAAGTTTCCAATTTTTACCAGAACACACAGATGTTCTGGTAAAAATCTTGACAATTTAGGAGAAAAATTGAATTAGCTCTGATTTTCTGAAGTCTCCAGTTATTTGATATAGAACAAAAATGGTCTGTTCGCAAGTTACTATGTCCCAAAACATTTAATGTCCATGTGATTCGGCACACACCTCACATGACGGTCTGTGGTTTAACTGTTTGTCTGAAATTAGGATGGCTCACAAATAAATAAAGACTAAGAACAAGTAAATATCTTTTGTTTGTGTTGTGTGAAGTTACACCCATAAAAAACATACAGATAGTAAAAGTATTTCACCTTCAGCATCATCCTATTTGGTTTCAGTATAGATGAGCATTAAATGACATTTCTTTATGGCAGCTCTTTACTATAAAAGGCACATCAGCACTTTACAGCCTACAATTTAGTTACTTAGTGTACAGTTAAGGTCTTAAACATCTGGTGATTCTGCTTTTAGCGATTAAGCCCCAAAACAATGGAACAGCCTGCCAGAGGATCTGAGAGGAGCTGAAAATATTGATACTATTTATGTTTATCTTTTTAGTGTAGTCTTTTTTTAAGAACCATTTTTTCTTATTTCATGTGTTGTTCTTGTTTCTGTTTCTTAATCAAACTGTAAAGCACTTTGAATTGCATTCAATTTGTTTTAAAGGTGCTATGAAAAATAAAAATGTGATGGATCGATTGATTGATTTAAGGAAAGTAAGTACAGAAATATTTGAAGGGAAAGTGCCACATATTAATCATATTTACATAAATGTAAACTAATTTAATATTGTGCATTACAAAATCAAAATTTAATCTACTCCAAACTAATAAATACTACACTATATTGAAAATGACCTTTACCTATGATATGACCAAGATAAAAAATACTGGAAATAAGTTAATTTGGTTAATTGTGCAATAAGATGTAAACCTTTGCATATGTATGTACACGGACCATCAGTCAGCGCCCTGTAACAACTCAGACAACCAAACGCAGTGGCAAGGTACTGATCCCAGCACAATTGCATGCAATTAATTCAAAAGGTGTTGCAGAAAAAATATGCACCACTTTTTTTTTGTAAAATTCTGTGACACTGTATGATTTTTGGTGATGTATCATCTGTTTTAACTGTGTTTCCCTGGAAGTTACAGCAACTAGGTCGGAAAGGTGATATGAAGCGACTGACAGGTGACCAAATGTAACGCACAGTTTCTTATATAAGATTACACCACTGTTGGAACCATCTGAAATAAGTATTAAGTAATAAGTAATAAGTAAAACACAAGAAGAAAATATAAACATAGTTCTAGTCGGTTTTAGGGGAAATGTTACGTATTATGTTTTTTAATGATGAGTTAAGAGTCGGAAAATTATGTTGCAGTGTAGCTTTACAGTCTGACAGCAGCCGCTGATGGACGCGTGCTGTCAGTGTGTACCTGCACGATGCCAGCCGTAGCTGAGCTTGTGTGTGGCAGGCCTGGAGGAGAGCCAGAGGGACAGCAGGCTGATGATGAAGCTGATGAAGTCTACGAGCAGGTGAGCGGCATCTGTCATCACCGCAAGACTGCCTGCAAAATACCCACCTGCAGAAAGAAAAATACATTCATTTAAATAGTACACTATGGAACGGCTGAAATAAATTGATATTTGAGTGGGAAGAACTAAGAAAAAGGAGATTTTTTGTTACCTTTGACCTTCAAATTCTAAGCAGATCCTCCTTTAGAGAAGGTGAATGTTTATGCCAAATTTAAGGGATTGAGATATCGCATTCACAAGAATGAGAGGGACAAAGTGTCATAGTGACCTTGACCTTTGATCACCAAATCAAATCAGGTCATTGTTGAGTCTAAGTGGACTTTTGTGCCAAATTTGAAGGCAACGCACTGATTCTGAACATAGAAAATAGGAAACAGGAGCTGTGGAGAGATGAATCAGGGATTACAGGTGAAAGAAAAGTGCCAAAAACAAAATGACTCACCGAGGATTTCACCGATCATGAAAACCACGCAGATGGCCGAGGCCACCAACAACCTCCTCCTGGCGACTTTCTTCTCCCGTTCACGATCTTCTTGTGCACGGCTGTTGTCATGGCAATGCTTGACGCTACCACTGCCGTCAATCTGTAGCGCCTCCTGGTTGGGCATGCTGGACCTGCATTAAAGACTTTGTGACTAACATTTCTTTAAGGTGGAACACATGACTTTCATTTTTGATAAATTATTATTTCACTGAACTGATTCACAGTTTAGGCTTTTAAAAATGCTTGTCAAAAGAAATAAAAATAAAAAATTAAAGATATTTAACTCATAAGGATATAAAAACACAGAAAGGGTGCAGATCTCATACCAGAGGCGCTGGAACAAACAAAAGTTTAGCATTTTTGTTTGAGAAATTAGTTTATCGTTTGTAATTTTTTTTAACAACAAGTAACAATTCTGCTTTTCTTTATATTTTTTCAGCCAAACTAAGTTCAGCCCAATGGTGTGTAGCATTTCTTTGTTTACTATAGCTCTTATTTTTGTGTTTACAGTGTCCAGATTCATGCAGAATAACTGCGGGTTAAAGAGGAAGCTTGCCGAGGGCATCAAATGTGCTCGGTCCAGCTGCTTATTCACTTTCAGTACCAACAAGAACCATCTTCATCATCAGCTGAACAAAACTTGATGAAGATGGTCAGAGAAGTGATCGACCTGAAGGTGTTTACCACTCAACACAAATATTTAAATAAAAGTTTAACCACCAGAAAGATTAACCCTTTAAAATCTAGATTGATATCAGTTTTCTTGTGCTTCATTCACAAGCTAATAAACCATTTTGAAGCATAAGGAAAGTGGTTAAATTTCTTTAAAAAAGAAAAGAAAAACAAAGAGAAAAAAGGTAATGACCAACTTGGCAAAAAAAAGTCTCTCAACAAAATTACCTGAAAGGTTGTTTTTAAAAGAGGGAGAATTAGTAAAAACAAACATAAATACATTTTTAAAGTTACTTTTTTCAGGTAGTTTTCTCATTTGTTTTTATTTTTCACTCTTCTTTTCATTTGATTATTTTCGGGTAATTTTCTTTTAACTTTTCAATAACTTCTTGGTAAATTTTGGTCTATGTTTTGTTAAATTTCTCTTTGCATTTCCCCCATGTTTTTTTTTTTTTTCAAAGAAATCAAAGCAATTAGCTCAGTTATAAAAGGGTAAAGCAGGCCTATACAGCCACACGCAGATTAAACAGAAGAATATGTGAAGGATTTAGAGCAAACTCGGATGTCGGAGCGCAGTGCGCTGTGCGCCACGCCGTGCACACCTCCCTGTGTTTTTAAGTGTCAGGGATGGCAGGAGTGAAAGTGCAGATTTGCGCACCGCTAATCTCATCAGTCCCGTGTGGAAAACACTGGTTCACAAACAAGGGAACGTGAGCAAAAAAAAAAAAAAGTGCCAACAGCACAACTACTGAGGAGAAAATGCATCATATTCACAGCTGATACTTAGGTTTGACAAACTTTAAATGTGATTTGAGTGTCACTAAAACCCAATTTTAGATAAAACTTTCATTCACGAATGAATTTCTCTATGACACGCGATAAAAAGATGATTACATGTTTTGTTTTTATTCCAGTTTGATTTATAGTACAAAATAAAAGTTTACCCCCTCAGAGTGGTGTATGAGCTCCTCACATCTGACACCAGGATCACTCTCTCTGGATCCTTCTTCTTTTTGAACATTTTTGGCTTCTTGGAGGATATCAGATTAAAAGAAATTCCGCAAAAATAAAATGCCCAGACTAAAACAAAAAATGTTTTTTTTTAAAAAAGTAATTTAAAAAGTACTGCAGAGAGAAAGCGCGCTGTTTATCAAAATGTAATGTTTATTTGTTGAGCTCCTCGTAGTGTCCTCTGGTGAAGTGTTAACACACTGACCATCCTCTGAGAGCTCACAGGCTGCAGACAGCTCTGTGATGAAGCCTTGTGACCGCCGCTGTTTGCACCGTGTGCAAATTTGAGGCTGCCTGCAACACTTTCAGAAGAGGAAAGTGATGGCATACGAGGATTAAAAGTAAAGATGTTGAAGCATAAAACCCAAATCTGCATGCAAAATGTTTGTAATGATAACACCCAATATGCACATGAACAATTTTTCAGTGCCATGCTGTCTTGGGTGTCGCCCCGCATCAAAATCAGGAGGTGCATTTTGTTGTTCAGTCACCCAAAAGCTGAACTCATCCGAGACCCGCCCACCTCCTTTGACCAGCCGGCACTCAGTGATTACATAATCAAACACATATGTGCTCTGTCACCGTCTTACATACACTTCCTGGACTCCCAAATTTCCTGAAAATGGTAGTTATTATCAAGATTATCTTGGTGGAAAAAAATGAACCCAGTAAAAGTACAAAGTAATATTTATATATTTTGCATATTTATTCTTGTAGAACATTTTTTGTTTAAAAAGTGTTCAGAGCCAGGTTGTTTTTTTTAAGTGACATAACACAAAAAATATTAGTGCATTAAAAAACAATGTTGCTACTAATCACTGACATATTCAAGACTATAATAATCAAAAACACCGCCAACAAATGATCATTAAGTATGTGGAAAATACATTTTTGTGGGTTTTTTTCATTTAAAAACCAGTGGCATCATGTAAATGGACTTTACTTGTATAATGCTTTTCTAGTCTTTTCAAACACTCAAAGCGCTATCACACGACATGTCACATTCACCCATTCACACACGCATTCACACACTGGTGGCTGAGGCTATGGTGCAAAGTGCAACCTGCGACTCAGTAGCCATTCATACGCACTCACATTTCAAAGACGCAGCATTGGGAGCAATTTGGGGTACAGTATCTTGCCCAAGGACACTTCGGTATGTTGTCTGGAGGAGCCAGGATGGAACCGCTTAAAAACATTTTTTTGTGTTTTTCCTTTCAAAAAAACAGTGGCATTTATATAGTATTTTTATTGTATGTATGCATATATAGTTTGTGTCAGGCATTATTGTATTAACGAAATACTAAACAGATATAGTGTTTTAAAGTTAATGCCTTGGCTGTTTTTCACTGACTTTTTAAACAAATTACATACAAACATTACTTGATTTGTTAATGTTGTTTGCAACATTAATGTTGCATGAAAGGCAAGGAGTAGGAGGCGTCTCAGGCCTTTCGTTGTCCAAATTACGTGACCTCAATGTGTCTACGGGTAAAACATCCTTTAAATCCTGCTTAGATTGCAGACTGCACTGTATGTATGAAAAGGCTTCAGGTGGCATTTAATGATGCACTTAATATTTTTGCTTGAGCTCCCAAGACGAACAGGTGCAAGTCACATGTTTGAAACATGTAGTCTTTCAAGCATTGCTGAGGAATTTTGTGTATGGATTTATGTGTCGATACAAAAAGTTAAATCATGAAGGCCTTAACTGAGCTGACAAAAGTGACGCAAGGTACTCCTCTTGTTTTTGGAAACATTAGAACAGATCTCTGTATGCATTTTAATAACTTTGGACTCATGAACTGCAATGATTATTTCTCTGTGTTGTCCTTGTTTTGTTATTTATTGTTTTTACTGATATGGACCAAGAGTCTGAAATAAAGTTGGAAGTAATACTAAAAAGACCAGCACCACTTGTTAATATTTCCTTCCAAAATGTACCCCAAGGTGGCGACAATGAGCCATGTACAGCAAACCCCATGAGCTACACATCTGTAATGATGAGGGAGAAAGTATAAAACCCATTGAAACTGGAACAGTATGGTTTGATTTCTTGCAACAACAACAAAAAAAATAAATAAAAAAATGGGAGATTGCAATTAGCAATTTATTAATAAATGGCCAAAAAAAAAATAGGAAAAGTTACAAGAAAATTACCTGAAAATAAGCACCATAAAGGAGTAAAATAAAATAAAATAAAATAAAATAATCAACAAGAAAATGACTCAAAAAAGTAGATGTGTACATGTTTCTGCAATACAGTTTTATATATATAATTATATTACTCTAAATATATAATGTGTTACTGTAAACTCTGTGAATTTGGCAGTACATCCAGTCAACCTCCCTACAGCAGACCCATATGAAACCACAGCATCTCAGGAGCTCCACATCCAGCGTCTTCACCTGCACAATTGTTTAAGAGCAGCTACAGCTGGTGCAGCACAATCAAAGTTTTTAAAACATCAGAAACCGTCTCGGGAAAATGTATCTGCATACTCATAACTAATATGTGTATGTGTGAGACTGGTTGGATGTACTGCCAAATTCAGGGAAATGACATGAAGACGGCTTACGATAGTGAAACGTTCAGTTCACGTGCATCAGCTTTGGTGGACATTGCAGCAGCCAGCATGACAATGGCACACGCCCTCAAGAGTTGCAACATCCGTGGTGTTGTGTTTTGCACATTTTAGAGAGACCTTTTATTGTGACAGTTCTAACCACACCTGTGTAGTCATGATACTGTTTAATCAGCATCTTGGATTATCTTGGAAAAGAAAAAGTGCAGGGATATGAACAAATTTGCAACCAAACTTTGAGAGAAATAGATCTATTGAGTGCATGATAAAAAGTTTTACATCTTTAACTTGTCAAAATAAGAGCAAAAACAAAAGTGTTGCATTTCAAAATTCTTATTTCTATAAACAGAGAATGATGGAAGATGGAAAAAGTGTAACACAATTGCCAATTATACACAGCCACTCGTTCACAAAGCAACTGGTGACGTTAGAGCTCATGTAGCTTACATCAGAGCTCTTCAGTCTCGCTGAAAGCTGCATTAAGAACATGAGACAATCACACAACGAGAATTAAAGGCGTCTTTTTTAAAAGTCTTTTGAGAGTCGTTACGCTTGTTTTCTTGAAGAAGTCTAAAAGTGGACTCAGTGTGACTCTAAAAATAGCTTTTCAATGTGTAAATGTGGCTATTTTGGTCGATGCATCTGTGGACTCAAGAAAGTGGGCCTGTGTTTGGTTTGCCAAGGAGCTGTGTGTGTTGTTTGTGTGTGAATAGATGGTGTTGTGGGGTTGCCAGGGGCTGCAGAGTGAGGAGAAAATGGCACGAGAAGGGTTAGTCACACATGGCTGTTCACACTGTTCTTAAGATCCTGACCATGCGACAGGCCACTCAGATCATGAGAGCTCCACTTACACTAAAGGGCTGCGTGCATGTTTGTGTAAGCGTGTCCATACGTTCTGTTTTCCCTGCAGTGCATCGTCCATTGACAGACAAAAACATCACATCAGAGCCACTGCAAGTATCTTTAAAGATGCACACCTCCATCCTAATAATCTGTACGTGTGTGTGCGTGTGTGTGTGTGTGTGTGTAATAAAAGCCCCCCCCCCAAAAAAAGTGGTAAACAACTTCAGGTCAGGCCTTTTGGACAATGCACTGACGTCAGACTTGCTCCATCAACATTCACACTCCTCACAGAGAGACAAGAGAGGGAAGAGAAGGAGGGGGTGAGACAGAGTGGATGAAAGAGAGAAAGAGAGGGTGAGTTCCTCATAAGTCGTCAGAACTGCGAGGGATCTCATAACACAAGAGATCAGACGAGGCTGCGTCTGCACCACAGCCGACAACAACAACAAGACGCAGCAGAAGGAACCCAGTTAGGCAGACTTAACTAACATGATGGAAGTGGTCCTAACCAGACTGCGGGACTTCTCCTGCAAGACCTCCACCTTTGACGATGGTAAGGCAGCCGGACAGAGTGCCTGCAGGGATCCTCCTCGGAGCAGGACGGGCTGCACAGCTGGAGAGGAAGGCAGAAAACTGGACATAGAGAGCGCGCTGGCCTGGCTGAGGAGGGAACTGGTAAGAGCTCTGATGAAGTCTTACTCATCTTAAATGATGTCTATATGAATGATTATTCTGCAGCAAGTACATTTACCAAAGTACTGCACTTAAGGACAGTTTTCAAGTGTATTTGAGGAGTATTTATGCTACTTTATATTTCTATTCCACTACATTTCAGTTGGATATTGTACCTTTGCATTACTACAGTCAATAAACAGCTATAATTAATAACAGAACGTAACTGAGTGCATTTACTCAAAAACTGTGCTCAAGTATATTAAACGTTAAGTTTTTTATTTAAAAAAAAGTGAAGTTTATTGATAAATTTTTTTTTAAAAAATGGGTAGGATTTGATAGTATTCACATCCTCCTACTCTTTTTTGGACATTAAATATTTATGGTATTTACTGAATATGTCTTCTGGGTATTCTGGTTTTGTTTTAAGTTTTTTTTTAAATTTATTTTTATTCTGAAATGGGCCATTCTATAAGAATGTATTTGTATCTGTATTTTGATGCTTATACTATCATACTCTTACTGAAGTACTATTTTGAATGCAGGACTTTTGAAATAAGATAAGATAATCCTTTATCCCACAAAGGGGAAACTTGCATTGTTACAGCAGCAAGGTACAAACAAGATAAGCAAGAACAATAAGAGAACAATATATAAACAGAAAAAAACAAAGTGTGACCTCAACAGTTAAAAAGATATTTACAGCGGTTGCACATGGAAGATAATTGCACGTCTTGTCTTAAATGTCAGCCTCCAATTATTTTCACCAGGGGCGCCCAGTGATTGTTTCAGGGTGGCCGTGTCCCCTCTCTTAGGGGCCCCTCTGGCAACAGCTTCACTTGATCTGATATGTTGATGAAGCTGATTTTAGGAATTTTGGCACACTTTTGCTTAAAGAATGTTACTGAGCCAGTTTTTCGCTACTGTTATGTTTTTTTTAATCATTTATCATGTTTTAGTTGTTATGTAGCCACATTTGGCAGCTAAAGTCACACTCTTTCTGTAAGTACTTTTGGCTGGTACTTTGCTGATGCTTTAATGTCTCAACTACAGGAATTTTACTTGGAAAGTAGTATTTTTATATTTTTTCTATTAAAGATCTGAATATTTCTACTAAACTTCAGAGTTTCAGCGTCGAATCAAATCTTTTAGCCAAAGTGAAATAAAGATAATATAAAAGAACTTAATTATCCTTGATGTCAAAGGTCAAGTCATTTGTCACCACGACAAAATGGCCTTCTGGATTATTCTGAATGTTTTGTGTGGGAAGTTATTGCCTTTTTGTTCCTAAGATGCATGTAGCTCGTGTTGTTACAATGTCAACCTCTTTTAAACAATCCTCTCCGGTCAAAGAGGCTGTGTGTGTGTGTTCGTGTGTGTGTGTGTGTCTGTGTTTGCACCTCTGTGAGCAACTGTGTAAGGCTCATTGTCAGGGCTCAATATATCACTTGGCATTTAGTGCATTCACCCAGACAGCTCGTCATGGTAACCGAGTGTCCCGAACACACAGAGGAGGCGAAACCACGTGTGTGAGCCGGAGCCGGACAAAACAGACAGTAAAAACAGAGGCCTCCCGCTCCGTTTAATAAGATCCTGCTGTGTAACGACACAATGAATGACAACGCAGTAATTTTACTCATCTTAAAGGACAAGTAGAATTTATTGTATTTTGACACAGATCCTAATAAATATTGTTTCCCCAAAAGTTATTACACCTGGCAGCTTTACTTTTGAGAAACCCCATAGGACAATCACTTTAAAAATCCAGGCTAAACAGCTGTTTGCTACAAAAGCTCAAACTTTTGAATATCACTGGTCTTTATCAGCAGACGGTGTTTACCTAGTAATGATGGAAATAGCCTTGAAGTGCAAATTTACAGTTTTTCTGAGCACTTACCCTGTTAAACCTGAGCAAATTGATTTGAAGGCAATGAGCAACTTAACCAGACATGACCCAAAAAAAAGTAAAAAAAAAAACTGTGAGCAACTGTGTAAGGCTCATTGTCAGGGCTCAATATATCACTTGGCATTTAGTGCATTCACCCAGACAGCTCGTCATGGTAACCGAGTGTCCCGAACACACAGAGGAGGCGAAACCACGTGTGTGAGCCGGAGCCGGACAAAACAGACAGTAAAAACAGAGGCCTCCCGCTCCGTTTAATAAGATCCTGCTGTGTAACGACACAATGAATGACAACGCAGTAATTTTACTCATCTTAAAGGACAAGTAGAATTTATTGTATTTTGACACAGATCCTAATAAATATTGTTTCCCCAAAAGTTATTACACCTGGCAGCTTTACTTTTGAGAAACCCCATAGGACAATCACTTTAAAAATCCAGGCTAAAGCTCAAAGTTCATTTAACAGCTGTTTGCTACAAAAGCTCAAACTTTTGAATATCACATGGTCTTTATCAGCAGACGGTGTTTACCTAGTAATGATGGAAATAGCCTTGAAGTGCAAATTTACAGTTTTTCTGAGCACTTTAACCCTGTTAAACCTGAGCAAATTGATTTGAAGGCAATGAGCAACTTAACCAGACATGACCCAAAAAAAAGTAAAAAAAAAAAATGCTGAGAAATTACAAGACAAATTAACTAATTAAGCAAAACAAAAACAAAAAAGAAAAAAATAAGAAAAACAAAAACCAAACCAAAAGAAATTACTTGGAAAAATAGGCTGAAAAATAAAAAACAAAAAAACAAAAAAGTTGATATTTTTTCCAGTAAATATAATTAGAATAATTCTAAATATAGTTTTTTTTGTCATTTTGAATAAACTCTGTGTTTTTCTGTAGGGATCACAGTTGAAAGTTAGTCAAGTTGGCTAAACTGGCACATTTACAGAAACGTGTGTTAATGTGTGCTGTTCATGTAATCACAAACCATATCAATTAATTGATTAATAATTAATTAAAGCATCAATGTTAAATACATCTATTTATTTATTTATTCATTTATTTATCAATCAATCAAATTCAGGATAAAAAAGCAGTAATTTCTTGTAAATTCAAAAATGTCTACCTGTGAATAAATATATTTGTCCTTTAAAAAAAAAAGAGTGGATTTACTTTGAGCTTTCTATTTTCAAAAAGTACATTTTTCCTGTTTTTTCAAAGTCTGAGTCATTGCCCCATTAACTGTGGGGGAGAAACGTTACAAAATCATCACTATTTTGAAACTATTGTCTATTTTGAGAAATTTTGATCACGCAGAAACTGCAGTTAAAGCTATCAGTTATAAACTATTCTGTGTGTAGTTGTTATGTGTAAAAGACACACCTAAAAACGCCAATATCTACACCTCACACTCACTAGTTAACCTGGAGAGGTTTGGTGAGAGATCCAATTTCTCTCGGCTGCAACTCAGCACAATTTTAGACAACCTCTATCAGATGCCACCATTACCTCTAATCAAACCCTGAGGTGCTGTGTTCAAGTTTTCCAAAGGAATAAGACAGTTTGTAAAAGCAAGAAGGATGGCCGGTGCTCTGTTATCCACATAAAAACCTCTTGATTTAGACATTTGGTCTGGAGAGTTTACAGTGGAGCAGTAAAGAAAAGAGACAGATGCAGACACACACACACACACACACACAGTCCAGCACATAATTTGAAAAGAACTTGGAGGAAAAAAAGTTCACATTTCTTCCCTCTTTCCTCCAAGTGTCGACAAAAGCGACATCTTTCAGCCGGAGCCCGGTCTCAGCCTGGTGCTGTAATTAACAGAGAAAAGAAATGCAGATGGGCCCAGAAGGTTTTTTTGTTTGGGACATTCCTCTCTCCTCAGGACAAACTTGGACTCTGAAGTTGGTGGAATCCTGAATATCTTATTTTACAAGTCTCTGCAATTAGACAGCCTCTCATAAAAAAAAAAAAAGGAAAGAAAGAGAACGGCAGAAGGATGCATTTGCATTTGAAAGAAGGCAACACTCGAATGAAATGGCTGCGGTGTCACACTGAGCATGAACCCGCTCAGCTTGATCACGAAAAGGCAAGAAAGTCTGTAAAGTTCAGTTTCTTTAGGGGTAGATTATATATCTGTTTTCCTTTCTTTATACCAATCAAAATGCATACAAATAAAAACTATATATTTTTTATGTGTGTAGATGGAAATGCGTTCCCAGGACCAAGCTCTGATCCGGCAGCTGATGGAGCTGCACTCCGGTATCCAGGAGCTCAAGCAGGAGTTGTCTGAGGAGGAGCAAGAGGACGAAACAGACGAGGAGGAAGAGGACGGCAGCTACTGGGACTCTGGTTCTCTGACTGAGAGCGACAGAGGAAGTGGCAGCGTCTACTCCGGCTCAGGGGAAGTGGGCTTTTCCGTTTCCTACCTGAAGACACCCCCGCGCCTTTACTCAAGAGTTTTGTCGAAGAGGGCATTCAGCAGGAGGAGCTCTGTGCCGTGAAAAATTCAGTTATACTAAAATAAATGTAACTTTTAAAGCTGCCCCTCAACTTCCTTCCTTCCTCGAAAACAGACAACAAAGACAAGGTGGAGCAAGCTAAAAAATAATTGCAATTTCCCACCATGAATTATTTTAATGCCAGACAAGAGGATGAATGAAGTGGAGGGTAAAAAGGGGAAAGTTTTACCATGTTGATGCAAAAGTAATTTCATTTAAATACTTGCACAAAACACAGTATATGTCACTCTATAATAATGCCTGCTTAAGGTTATGATTTCATGTTGTCTTTCAAAAACATGATATAATAAATTAAAACACAACCATTTCTGACAGATTGCTTTAAATTTAAAAGAAGTGTTTCACTATTTGGGAATACGTTTATTCGCTTTTTGCCGAGAATACGTTTGGATTCGGCTAGCTTTGCTTAGCATACAGACCAGAAACAGTGAAAACAACTAGCTTGACTCTGGCTCTTTTCACTTTTTTTTTTTTTAACACATTACAACATCTATTAGTGACATTTAATGGTACTGGTAAATTTTGTTTCCATTTAAACTAACCCAGTTGCTATGTTGGCGTTGCACGTTTCTGCAAAACACAGATGTATAGTCTAACGAATGTTCATTATTTTGTAGCAGATAAAAAAATGGAAAACATGTGGTCGGGTTTATACACAAAAAAGCATTTGGGTATGGTTGAGAAAAGATCATGTTTTGGCCTAAAATACTCAATTTTGGTGCCACAATCACAGTGATGTCTGTGCTTTTTGTAGCACAACGCCCAAACAGTGTTTTTATAAGGTAACGTTTTGCAAAAGATTTGTATGTACATCAAGCAAAAGTGGTCTTTGTATGATCTACTTAATATTTTGTATGTAAGAAATACATTTTGCAAGTAAAGTCAGCGTAATTTTTCAAGTTAAGTCAACTTTAGTAAAATCAACGTAAATGTACTTGTAAAATTAAGTTGACTTTACTTGAAAAATTAAGTTATTTTACCGGAAATATTAAGCTGACTTTACCTGCAAAATGCATTTCTTGCAAACAAAAGTGCAAAAAGTTGCCCTCATTTTCTTAAGCAGATTAATGTTTTATGTGATATATCATGGCAATCACGTTATGACATTTTTTGATACCTAAAGACTAAATAACATCTTTATGCTAAGCTAAGATAACTGACTGGTGCCGTTGCTAAAGCTTCATATCTCGCTGACAAAAAAAAAAAAAACAGACGGTGTTATCAATCTTCTCATCTAACTCCCAACAGGAAAGTGAAAAGGTTATTTCCAAAATATCAAACTTTGCTTTATGCTAGCATAAATTGTGTGACAGAGGATAATATAAGTCCTGTACTAAATTTTGACTTAAAGGCAGTGATTGTTGTCTTTCTGTAGTATTTTGTGTGTCAGGAGGCGAGAGTTTTCTTTGCGTGGACACACAGTGATGTTAACAGCTGGTGAGAGCTAATTTTCCAGTGCAAATGTTGAGTTTTGTATTTCCTGATATAAATATGTATGTATGGATTTTATTTGTGTATGTGCGGCTCACTGACCTTTAACAACAGTAACCGTGTGCAGAACGGACTCAATGCAGCAACAGGACAGCCTGGAGATGATTGCATCTATATTGTGCACATTCAGAATGACATTATTCCAAGTATTATTGTTAAAGGTCCAGTGTGTGCTATTTAGGGTCCAGTGTGTGCTATTTAGGGTGATATATTGGCAGAAATGGCATATAATGTAATAAGTATATTTTCATTAGTTTACAGAGTTATTTTACGGAAATATTAAGCTGAGACTTTACCTGCAAAATGCATTTCTTGCAAACAAAGGTGCAAAAAGTTTTGCCACTCATTTTCTTAAGCAGCCATTAATGTTTTTTCTGTGATATATCATGGCAATCACCGTTATGACATTTTTTGATACTAAAGACTAAATAACATCTTTTATGCTAAGCTAAGATAACTGGACTGGTGCCGTTGCTAAAGCTTTCAATATCTCGCTGACAAAAAAAAAAAAAAAAACAGGACGGTGTTATCAATCTTCTCATCTAAAAACTCCCAACAGGGAAAGTGAAAATAGGTTATTTCCAAAAATATCAAACTTTGCTTTATGCTAGCATTAAATTGTGTGTGACAGAGGATAATATAAGTCCTGTACTAAATTTTTGACTTAAAGGCTGTGATTGTTGTCTTTCTGTCAGTATTTTGTGTGTCAGGAGGCGAAATTGAGTTTTCTTTTGCGTGGGACACACAGTGATGTTAACAGCTGGTGAGAGCTAATTTTCCAGTGCAAATGTTGAGTTTTGTATTTTCCTGATACTAAATATGTATGTATGGATTAGTTTATTTGGGTATGTGGCGCTCACTGACCTTTAACAACAGTAACCGTGTGCAGAACGGACTCAATGCAGCAACAGGACAGCCTGGAGATGATTGCATCTATATTGTGCACATTCAGAATGACATTATTCCAAGTATTATTGTTAAAGGTCCAGTGTGTGCTATTTAGGGTGATATATTGGCAGAAATGGCATATAATGTAATAAGTATATTTTCATTAGTTTACAGCTGAAAATAAGAATCATTGGGTTTTTGTTGCCGTAGAATAAGGCAGATGCTGCCTCCCATTTAAAGTCGGAAGTCGAGATACCTCCTACTACAAAAAGTAAAATGTAACTCGGGGCAAATGCATATATCCCGACCTCTGCGTTCTGACGGCACACCACAATGGCAGCATACATGGAGGCCACCGAGGTGCAAAATAAAGGAAGGCGGCTCCACTGACGGTGCAATTGTCCATGAACACGCCACAGAAACATCAGTTTGTCTCTGTCTCTCATGTATTTTCTTTATGTTTGGTGTTGTGCACCTAGAAGGCTAAAAGTCTGAAGTTGTAAGTTAGAAACTTCAACTGGAAAATTACGACCTCCGACACTGAATGGAGTGCAGCATGAGTCCTCTTTCACGGAGTCTGCCATGTTGGTCTACAGGAACCCAGACAGGACAAATAAAAAACTGGCTCTAGAAAATGGCCAACTGCATTTCGTGTCGGCCACTACAAGGTTGGCACATAGAAGAAGTTTCAGTTTTGCAACCTCATGGCTGATACCATAAATTATACACACAGAGACCTTTAAATATGTCTTTGAGAAAGTATTATTAGGTTACCTGAGTTAGTACAATGAACCATTACGTAACATTCATGTTTTAAAATTTAACTGGCTGTGTGTATTGAACATATTTAGTAGAGTTTAGTAAACTAGCAATGTTTAAGAGTGATACATGAATGCCCGAACTTCTGTTCAAACAGGTACTAAACAGCAGTAGTGCTGTACAGTATGCCAGCACAATAAAGACATAAAATCCCTCATGGTTCACATTTTATTTTTGTCAAATCACAAAACATGTCAACATAAAAATTGTGACAAAAGCTCATTTTTACATTCATTATGCCTTGTTTTCTGACCTAGCAAAGAAACAAAATATGTACAAACAAGTTTCTTTAGGAAAAAAAAAGTGCAATAATATCTAAAAAAAAAAAAAAAAAAAATCACACAAAAGATTTTACATGCAACTGGTTTTTGTTTTTCACCATGACACATTGATATGATAATGAGCCAGTGTTACAAGCAAATCCAGTTTATCTTTTCTGTTGCATCTGAGTCATTTCCTCGTCCACTGTGGGTTCCAGTAAGAGCATTTTACCACCTGCTCTCCCTTTAAGTGCCTCTTAAAGGGATAGTTCGGATTTTTTAAGTGGGGCTGTATTTATAGTCAGTGTTTTATGTACAGCAGATGTCTTTCAGCACGCCCCCAGTTTGGAGTCCGACATGGAAGCAACAAAATATATTTTAACCACCTAAAATATTCCACCCTAAAACAAATAAATATCAGTTGAAGTGAAAGCTATATCTGGAGAACTTTCACCTCTTTACCGTTCGTCCATCGGACAACCTGATCCGTCGGAGAAGCCGTTAATTGTTTCCCATCTATGCTCTCTCCAAAGCCACCAAACTCCACTGACAAAAATAATCATTCAGCTCTCTGAGCACAGACGCTGCCTGTCTAACTGCTCCATCGATCAGTTGTTTTGTTTGTGTTACTGTGCGACTTTGGTGAATCCCAACTTACTCTTTTTCAATGCGAAGCTCAAGCAATCACACAAACTGATCGAGGCAGCAGCTGAATCACAGTTTTCCTAAATGGAGTCTGGCTTTGATGAGAGCACTATAATTGCATCATTTTATCATTAGAAATCCATGTTGGAAATGAAAGTAAAGTAGTGGAAATACTCACAATATAGTGTACACTTAAATTTTGTTGATTTTTTTTTCATTGGGACTTTTTTTAGGTGGCTAAAACATGTTTTGTTTCGTGCCTCCACAGCTCTAGATTGCTTAACTTCCATGTGGGACTCCTGCCTGCTTCTCCAAACTGACATTTAAGTGCCGTACTGTCTGTGGATAAGTACTCCAAACAACCCAACTTCAAAAAATCTGATCTATCACTTGAAGTCTTTACCCAGAGGAAGGGCTCTCTACTGGTTACTGCTGATCGTCCCCCTCTACCTCCACACCTCCGAAACTCTCCCTCCTCAGTCTCTGGATCTCTGTGTTGAGTCCCAGTAGCGTCTGAGCCAGCTGGAGGTCCTGAGAGCGCATCTCCAGCTGCAGGAAGACAATGAACTGACTGGATCAGCATGTTTGGATGCAGAGACACAAGAGACTTTCCTCAAAATTCTCTGTGCATTCATGAACCAACATCAAAAAACAAAGCAGAGACATTTCTGAACATGACAACTGTTGCAGACTACAGAGAAAAAAAGTACAAAATGTCAAAGCTTACCAGCTCAGACCTCAGCCAGGTTATCGCTCCATCTATCTGCGCCCTCCGCAGCTCCTCATTGGCTTGGTAACTCCTGCCGATGCTGACCGGTCTGACAGTGGAGCCAGAGTCCTGAGGGTTTTCTCTTGTCTCTCCTGTCGCCCTGAAGGCATGAATCAGTTTGTTTTTGATGTTCTCCAGAACCATGGTGGACAAAGTGTCCTCGCTGTGACTGTCCCGGTCCATGCTGGGAGTGTATGGATGTGAGGGCAGGTACAGTACAAGTGTGTGCCTCTCTCACGTGTTTCCTCCCAGGATTTTCTTTGACAGGATCGTCCACGCTTTATCATAAAACTCTTGGTTTCTTCTCGTTTCTGAGATGTCCAGCTCTCCGAAAAACGTCCTCCTATGTGAACAGAACTCCACAGCACAAGTGTGTGTGCTTCTGTCCCGCAGCTGCAATCATCCCTTTTGCCTGCCTGCTGTTGAACTGGCTTGTTTTGTCATTGTTACTATGGAGAAACAGCCCTCCGCCTGCATGCCCCATCTCCTCCTCCTCCTCCTCTTTTCGGTAACCCTAATAAGAATGGTGGAAGATCTCGGACAAAGACTATTGTTGCCTCCAAAAAGAACTGAAAAGACCCCCCCATCCACCACCACTGCACCCTCCCTCTCTTCCCCCCTCTTTTTTCTCCATCAATCCCGCCCCCATACAATTGTAGTGTGAGAAATGTGTTGTGAGTGAGCTCTCATTTGGAGTGTAAACCTGTGTGTGTGTGTGCCCTGCGTGTACACACGAAATCCATCACACCCCCAGTGGACTTTCTCCCTAAATAAGACCTGCTTGTCAGCTTAGGAGACAGACAGGTTGGACGAGGACGGAGACACAGCCTCAGTGTTAGTCGATTCACAGGCACAAAGGCCATCCTACGGTGAAATATAACCAGGCCCTTTGTGCACTAGTTAAGCCCGTCCCTGTGGGGTTTGTGGGATGTTTTTTTGGCGGCTGTTAGGAGTTTTTTTTTCTCAACTTCTGTGCAGATGAGACAGGGGGCTAGTGTATTTTCTGTCCGACTTATGAGGCCTGGCTGTGAAGAGTGAGAGGGCACATTTGGAGGGGACACCAAACTCAGTCAATGCTTTTTTTTTTTTTGCCCAAGGGAATTCTTCACTTTGAGGAAATGTTTTGCTCTTTTTAAGTGCTTTGTCATAGGAAACAGAGAGAAGTAAAGTGTGTGAGAGACAGAGTGAGACCTTGTGATGTCCGGCACCATATTAAAAAACCTCTCTGACCATTACATAAATGGCTTTGATCTGCAATTCTGTCATAGAGTAATCTGTAAAGACGGATGGATGAGAAAGTCGGGGAGAGAGACAGAGGGGTGCACTTGTCAGAGCTCATAAGATGTGAGCTATGACTCCATTTGTGCAGAGGTCTGTGGAGCGTGAGAGGAGGTCGGAGGGATTTCTTGAAGGTCAAGGAAAGCAGGGCGACACATGACAACAACGACAGGGACAAACAAGCTGATAAATACTCAGGCTGAGCCTCAGGTGGCGGGACAGAGGGATAAAGCAGTGATGTCATTGCTTTAAGATACCACCACTGTATTACAGTCATTATTTTTAGAAAGGGAGACAGGGTTGGTTGGGGCAGGGGGACAGTTGGGACAGTCCCTTTTTAGCAAGCTAGAAGGCATTTATAGGCCCATTTCCATTGCAGGAACTGGGGGGTAGTTTAATGGGGTATCGCCCATGTCTCCACTGCAGGAACTGGCCCCGTTGGACATTTTTGAGAACGTTTACGGGGGCGACACAAGTCCCTGTCTCGGGGTAGGCCTTGAAACATTGCTGGGTGGGACATCTCATGTGGTCTCATGTGTGTGCATGTTAGAAATAACTTAGCTATTCTCTTTTACTAATTATTTATTTATTTTATGCCATTTTATTCTTTTTGCGCCCCGCTCAGGCAGTGCAACTGAATATTGTTGTATTCACCTGTTCAATGACAATTAAAATATTATATTCTATTCTGTTCATTTTTATGCTGCGTTCATGTGATGTTGGAATAATCCTAATGACGACTTTCCCACTGGGGAATTTCACATAAACAGCTTCATGTCAGAAAAACAACTCTGCAACTTTGATATCATTTTTCCGACTTGACGTCACAAATGCATAAACATGGCTGGAAAAAGTCAATGTTTGGCCAATTGTGAGAAACTTTGTATTAATTCACGTATAGAAACTATCAACCTCTTGTTTAAACGCTCATTAAAATCCAAACATTTCTTTGTGGCTTCCACATTGTTTCCACTTTATGACGTCAAAGCACATGAACGCAACAAAGTCGGAAGAATGACTTCCCAGCACGGAAACTACGAGATCAGATTAACGCAGCATAAAATACAGCAGAAGAAGACTGAATACTCAGCACATTATCCATATTATAATTTAAATACTCACATATTGCTTATTGTCTGTTACTGTATTTCTTTACATTTATATTATTACACACTTACATACTTAGCATATTACACATACTTTATTTTAAAATATTAAATTATTTACATTCTAGTGCTAATTGTTTACTGTATTTCTATTTTTATATTTCTGCTTTTATAAACTGTGCTTGTACTTATTCTACTTGCGATAATTCTCTATGCTGGCATCAAAGCGACTGTAACAAATCACAATTTCTCCCCCGGTATCAATAAAGTTTCTGATTTTATTTTATTTAATCTGCCACGGTCTGGTGATTTTTTTTCTCCACTGAAGAACACTGTACAATTTTTACACCTGACCTTTCATAAGCCTGCCATATAAATGCAGTCCTGATGGGCTCTGTGTGGGATATGAGTGGTGATACATTTTGGACATCTTTGCTGCCTCCTGGTGGCTCTCTCACCCACTGGCAGAGTGTCACAAGTGAAGCCTCGAGTGGACTGCTTCCTGTGTAAATGTGGTTAAATGTGGCGTAAACCTTTGAAACTCGAGCACATCGGTTTGACTTTTGTCAAAAAAAAAAAAAGCGATTATGAAACTGGCAGAAATGTCTCAGAAATGACAAAAAAAAGACAGAAAGAAAAAAAATACAAATAGACAAAAGACAAAATAACGTGAAATTTATTTAAATTGGAAAATTATCAAAAACTATGGAAAATATCAAGAATACTATAGTTACAATTATCATAAATATATATAAATGTAAATTTAGTTAAAGGTGGCAATTAGTCATTCTCTCAGCTACAGTAGGTGTTTCTGTCAAGTAAAAATATTTACCAAAATTGAGTACTTTCTGTGTAAATGTAGTTAATGGTGTAGTAGGTCATTTTGTTTGGTGGCGTAGGTGACTCTGTCAGGTACAAACATTTATCAGAACAGAGTACTTCCTGTATAAATGTAGTTAAATGTGGCGTAGGTGATTCTGTCTGGTGCAGTAGGTCATCCTTTCAGGTACAAACATTTATCAGAAAAGAGTACTTCCTGCGTTTAAAAAGCTAATTTACTGCAGTGAGATTAAGTGCAAGATCAAGTTGTCATAAAATGTATTATAGAATGACAGTTTTTGTCCACTCTCCGTGGACCATGGGACAGAAACGAGGTGGACAGACTACAGAGGAAATGTGAGAGGAAACCACGAAAAAGGCCAGTGCATTTTAAATATCATCAAAAGAAACTGTCCGTCAAAAGAAAATAGGAAATGTGGGGAAATAAATGTTGCTCTTTTTGTGCCTGACTCATTTTCCTGGACTGAAAGCCACAGTGAAGAGAACAGTGTTAGCTTCAGACTGAAACTGGGAGGTAAGGAAATCATGTTATTAGATTTTTAAGCTCTGAATTGAGGTGTAAAAACTGATTTATTTTTTAAGTGGGTTTGCTCCGGCAGCCTGAGGTGCTGCTCAGCTGTCTGTCAGCTGATCTGGTTCTGTGTCACATGAGCAAACTGCTGCTCTCTTTGCTCTGCTCCCGGCCTGATGTGGCCTGATAAACCTGCTTTACAGAACAGAGCTGTTCACACCAAACACAATATTTGCGTAAGACTTCAGTTCAAAATTATGCAAGATTAGGGCTGAGATTTAAAACACAGAGAGAAAGAGTGCAAGTAAGGACAAACAACTTTAAGAGAGCCTTTACAGCTATAGATGGTTACTGAGAGGGTTCATATTCAACAAACGTAATATATCAGCTTTTTTATCTATTATTGTAAACTATATTACCCAAAGAAACTCTATTAGGCTGCTGTGATATAATAATGTAACACTTTGAAAGGATCATTCTGCATAACATGAACTTTGGTCCTTTAAGTAGGCCAACTTTTTTTCTGTCCTTCTTAAGCAATCATTTGAAGGAATATTAGTAGGACTTTAATACCGTGGAAGCCTATTGCTGTACCCCTGTTGAAGTATTTGATCTGAATACCAGTGTTGAAGTAAATAAGTAGGCCTACATTTCACTGACAATTGAGGTACTTGTAGCCTACTTTGCTGGAGTATTTCCTATTTTTTAATGTCATAAACCTACTACTATTCCACTACAATTCAGTTTAAAGACTTTACTTTTGGTTCAGCAGCTAAAGTTAATAGTTAATTTGATATTACATATAAAATATATGCTGAAATGATAAAATATGATGCATTTTTACAGATGAAAGGCCATGCAAAACCTACTCATTATGGAGCTGTGCAAAGCTATATATGCTCACATTTACATGATGTCACCATGTTACTGTAATAAGAATAAATATGTTACTTGTTTGACAATAACATTAACAAGAGAGCGGGCTGTGCAACAGGAAATCAAATATTATGAACATTACTTTTACATGGGTACATCTGTATAACGAGTACGAGGCTACTTTTGGTATTTTGACCGTTCGAAACCTGAAATAAATTGGTTTGATTTCTTTCAAAAACATGAGAGGATGGCGCAGGCAAGTTAATAAGAAACAATATAACAAGAAATGAGTGAAAAGTTACCCAAAAAAATAGACAAAATAGTTTAAAATTAGCACAAAGTTACAAGAAATTTACCCCAAAATAAGCAACAACAAAAGAGAAAGTTTTAAAAAAAAAAGGGGGGGGGGGGGGGTGCTTGGAAAAAATGTCCACTGAACTATATTAATTATTATGTTTAAAATTATTTTACAGAATTATTATAATTTTTTAGAGTTTTCTGCAATTGTCTTGTACTTACAAAATTCTTGCTAACCTCATGAATTATTTCATTATATTTCCATCTTTGCTGAGCAAGTTTTGTGTGAAAGGAAATAAAAGCTCGTCCCAAATATGAGCCTGTCAGAGATTTAAACTAATAATAGCAAGGGCTAGTCATTGAAGTGTAGGCAATATTTTAACCCTTTAAAACCAAATTGGTTTGATTTCTTTTAAAAACATGGGGAGAAGGCAACAAGCACATGGCCCGAAAATGAGCAAGAAATTAGTAAAAAAAAAAAAAAAAAAGAAAGTCCTGCATGACAATAAGCAAAAATTGATTATAGAATAAAAAAAGTTAAAATCAAACAAAAAAAATGGCCCAAAAAACTGAAAATCCAAAAATATATGTATTAATTTTATTATTTTTTCTGTAACATAATTTCGAATCTAAAATGGTCATATTTTATAAACATAGTTTTCCAGACATTTCTCTCTATTTAAAAAAAAAAACATTTTCTGATAATTCTCCCCTCTTTTTAAAAATCACTTTCTAGGTAATTTTCTTGTCACATTTTAATTTTTTTTTAGCAATTTGCGTGGCATTTTTTTTGCCAGGTTGGTAATCGTGTATTTCCCCCCCCCCCTTATTTTTTGGAAACAAAATAAAAATAAAAATCGACTTGCTCAGGTGTCAAAAGGTCAAATAGCTTAGAGCACAGCACAAAAAAACTGATGTCGAACCAGGTTTCGAGGGGTTAACGCAATATTTTGTACTTTTACTCAAGATTTTGAATGCAGGTGTATTCTTTCTCTGTAGTACACTGCTATGTTTACTTGAGTAAAACGCCTGAATGTTTCCTCCACTGTTGACGGTCCGCAGGTAAACAGCTCAGCATCCCTGCCTCCATCAGCAGCACTCTGCGTCCTGCTGAGGTGTTCAGACCGTGCGGTCCTCCAGGCGGGGAGACGGAGACACAGCGCCATCTTGTTTGTTTTAGTCGGAGGAGGGGTGGAAAACAGCCTCCACCATCACCCGCAGCAGCAGCTCCACCACGGCCGGCTGAACGAGAAAAACCCCAAACGGCTCACCGGTGAGTCGATTAGCCGCATGTTTGACGTGATTTTTACTCAGTTTGTCGGTGTCAACCGAAACTCGCCGGTGGCTCTGCGGCGCTCCGGTGGTTTTCTGAATGACAGCGGCTAACGGTTAGCTTGTCCGCAGCATCACCTGTTGTGACCCGGAGGAGAGTCGACCGTTACTGCGGTTTACCGGGACTGTAACGCCAATCACGGCGATGTAACGGTCGTCTCCTTTGAACGACGTTAACGGATAGAAAAGCCCGTGTTGTTGTTTTCTCAGGACGCTGTACGGTTAACGTTACCGGCGTGTAACGTCTCCGTGGACGTGTTATAGTCAAATCTAATGTCTCGCGGTGATAACAGTTACCGTTACTATCTGCGGTTGGTGTAACGGTAACGTTACAGGGGACGTTACAGTTACTCTGGTGCAACCAGCAGCCTTTTTTTGGGGGAAAAAATTTTAACTATCTGACGTTACTTGATAAATATTTCCGTCCACAGTGTCTGGGAGTTACTAGTTACATTTAACGTAATTACAAATACATTTGTAATCAGTTACAGTTACTCTTTCCATCTTTTCTTACTTGATTTAAACTCAACACTTTCTTTTTTGGCTCTTACAAATAAAATAAAAAATAAAAAAAACATTTTCAGACTGTATTACATAAACTTATTTGGTGAAAGGCCCTAATGTGATAAATTACTTTTGTTTTTGTTATTTTTTTGTTATTTTTGTCTTTTGTTTCTGTCCCTGTCAGTTCTTTTTTTCATTATACGTTTTTTATTGATTTATGTATAAATATTATGATTATGTATTATTATTATTATTGTTGTTCTTATTATTTATGATCTGTGTAGAATGACAATTTTCTGTGCTCTCATGTATGTTTTTGTCTTCTTTTTTACCTGACATATTTTGTACATATTTTTGTTAAATAAAGCAGTTACTGAGAAAAAAATATGTAATTAAGTTATACTTACTAATCAAAATGTTGGTGGTTACAAAGTGGTTACATCTGATTATTTCTGGACATTTTTTAGCTTTGTCACTCCGTTTAAGACATTTGTTGGAAATGTAATTAAAAAAGTAATCACATTTAATTAGTTACATTACTTCAATGAAGTTCACTCTTAATTTTTTTAAAGGGTAACTAGCACAGTAATCTGTAACCTATTACATTTCAAAGGTAACTGTCCCAACAATGTCCCTCGCTTAGAGATGTATAAAAACCACATATCCTACATCCACAAATGAAATAATGTAATGTTACAGAAAATGTAAATTTACAATCATCACAACACTGTGCTAAAAACAAAAACACATGATGTAGCCTACAGTATGATAAGGTAGTTAGAGCAGAAATAGCCTAATCTGTTACAAGTAAAAGTCCAGCATTCAAAATGTTTGTTAGGTAAAAGTACATACAGATTAACCTCAAGCTTTTCACTCATTTTACTTAATTATTTACTTAATTGCTTTTTAAAATACATATAAAAACATACTTTATAAGAGATATGTGTATGATAAGGCAGTTTCCAGTGGTGGAAGAAGTAGACTTCTTAGATCATTTTACTTGAGTAAAAGTTGCAGTATCACAGTGTAGAGACAACCTTTTTTTAAATTGTCACATTTACATTGTACAGCAAGTAAGTAAAGTAAAAGTCCTGCATTTAAATTATTTAAGTAAAAATACAAACAAATCAAGCTTGTTACTCATTTTACTTAATTACTCTGCTTTTAAAATACTATTTTGAAAATAAGTACGTATGAAAAGGCAGTTTACAGTGGTGAAAGTAAAAGAAGCAATACCACAGTGTAGAAATACTCTGTTACAAGTAGAAGTAATAATATCTGTAGATCATTGTACAGATAGTGTACAGCAGATTGAGGAGTCTCACCCAGCCTCATCACAATCTGCAGGGCGATGTCGTCCTGATTGGAGCGGGGTTTTTTTCACACAAAGTCATGGTTTAGAAAAGTCTCAATTAATCAGCGTGCACCCTGCTGTGAACTGCTGTCAACACTCCAGTCTAGATCGACAACCATGTGTGCATCTTCAAAGAGTCTGCTCGCAAAGGCTTTAAACCACACACTGAACGCGTCTTTTCAACTGTCATGCTTTGTTTACTTCTTCAGAGCTGTGATTCCAATCATAAACAGTGTGTTGTTTGTGTTGTTTCCTCTCTCCAGGCCTCCCCCTTTCCCCTTTCCCTTGAAGTGAGGAGGCCCTGAGACGATGTTTTATGCCCACTTTGTCCTCAGCAAACGTGGGCCGCTGGCCAAAATCTGGCTGGCGGCCCACTGGGACAAGAAGCTGACCAAGGCGCACGTGTTTGAGTGCAATCTGGAGAGCAGCGTGGAGAGCATCATCTCACCCAAGGTATTCTCTCAGGGTCTTCACTGTCACAGGACAAGATGGTTTTACGTGTCCTCTCTTTATTACTGCGTGTTTATCTATCTTCAGCCAGCCACCCTATAACTACAAAGTTTTGTTTGTGTGTTTTGGAGACGTGATTAGTATGCGAGTGCTGTCCTTTTAGGTCTCTCATGACTGATTGTATCCTCCAGCTTTCCATACAAAGACAGTTTTACATCACCGAGCGGAAAATTTTAATTGATTTTGTCTAATAAAATATATTCTCATAATTTTGATCATCAGTGGCTGCTTATTAATCCTTTGAAACCTGAGTAAATTGGTTTCTTTCTTTGAAAAAAACATTTGGTAAACTGCATTGACCCACCTGGCAAGAAGTATTCCACAAATTAAAAGAAATCAGTAAAAGGTGACAAACAAATTACCTGAAAATTGGGGTATTAAAAAATGAGGGGAAAAAATATGGAAAAATGTCCAGAAAACTATATTTATAATTGTTCTAATTTTATAATTTTTAAAAGATATACATATAGGATTATTTCTTTAATTTTCAGTAATGTTCAAGTCATTTTCCTTTTTTTTTTGACAATGTTCAGGTGATTTTCATTATACGTTTTACTTAAATAAAGCTACCAAGCAGTTGGTTATATTGTCTCAAAAATGCAAAACATGAGAAAATCTGATAACTTCAATATCATATCTTTATAAATACAGTATTGAGTCGTACCTGCTGGTTTTATCCAAGTAGGCAAATTTACAGATAATTTATGGCCTTTTTAGCAGGTGACTGTCATTGGCTTTGACCTTTATTTAAACATTACTTATTGTTTTATAAGTTAGTAAAATAAAATAACTCTTGGTTGCTGCCCCTAGCTTCTCATTATCAGAGTTGTATTGCATTGCTTTTGTAACGTAATGTCAGGACAACATTGATGAGAACACATTAAACATTTTATCAATTGTACGACAGACAGAAACCTTGCAATAGTGGTGGTGATTTGGACTATGGACACAGAGTTTATATAAAAAGCTGCAGATGCATTTTACAGTAACATCATGGATCGTTTCTTTTCTGCACGTACCTTTTTTATCCTTATTTTCGCAGGTAAAAATGGCTTTACGGACATCAGGGCATCTGCTGCTGGGGGTGGTGAGGATCTACCACAGGAAGGCCAAGTACCTGCTGGCAGATTGTAACGAGGCCTTCATCAAGATCAAGATGGCATTTAGACCGGGTCAGTTCATGCTATGTATTCATCTACACAAATGCATTCACACATGCCAACATTTTTAAAAAAGTCTATTGTGTAATTATGACAGTGTGCCGAGTTTTTACATATAATATATTAAAGCAACTCATTTTCACTTCTAAGTCTGGTTCATCCACGTTCTGTAACGCTCCTCCTACATTGTGGTGTTTCAGGTGTGGTGGATCTTCCAGAGGAGAACAGAGAAGCAGCCTACAACGCCATTACTCTGCCAGAGGAGTTTCATGATTTTGACCAGCCACTGCCAGACCTAGAGTGAGTCCTCTGTCAGTCTGTCTGTCACTGAGAGAGCAGTAATGTCAAAATGTGTCGTCACACCCAACTAGAAAAAGGGACTGGGCGTTTAATTGGGACTAGTCTTTTATTTGAAGTTTTGCGGTATTTAGTTAGTCAACAGTAGATATCACAGGGGTGAGCGCAAAGCGGCAAGAAATACGAGCAGCGCACACAGGAACAGTTTGGAGACTAAATAATAAAATAGAGATATAGCTTACTATGATGTGAGCTTAATGGCATAGGTAGAAGAGCCCAAACAGAAGTTACAAGAGTCCGAACTGGATCAGGGGCCGGATAAAGATTCAATTAAGGTACAAGTGTCGAGATTCAGGTGGAAATCTGGCAGCAACAGCCTGTGGGAAAGGGAGGTGGTGTGTGTGCTTCAGGGCTGATGAGGGGAAGTGGAAACAGGTGAGCTGACAGGGGTGCATCCTGTCCCGCTAAAATGTAAAAAAATGTTTATTTAAACGGAAACGATGGTGCGTTAAACACCTTGTTGCTGTGTTACACAAGCGCACTTTTACCATCGCAGGTTTTAGATAAATGCGCTGCTAATTGGTTAACAAAAGAGAGAAAACGTACCTCAAAGCATGTTGCACAAGTCGTTCAACCCAAAGACCGTAGTGAAATGGTGCACACTGTTTACAGATTGAATGTGCCTCAGGTGACAGGAATGGCTGAGAGGCGTTACTGCAGGGCAGGACGGAGTGGCCGGATGTGAGTCAGGTGACCGAGCAATAAAGGCACCTGGGGAAGTGGAAAAATGAAGATAGAGAGATGACAGGGAAAAAAAACATTAATTTAAATTTTCTTTGCAGTTAGCTCAACTCAATTTAAGTTATTATTCTCTATTTGTTTTGCAGCAAATGTAAAAACCTAATAAAAACACAAAGCACAAAAAATATGACACAGAAACATACAGTTGGCATCAATCTGTAAACAGGCTGACTTGCACCTTTGCACATTCAAACTCCACAGGAGCAGATTAATAAGTGTCCACCATAACTTCATAGGGCCTATAATAATTCAGTAGGTGTGAAATATGACAAATATCTCCTAATAACGTAAATCATTTCATATACTGCACCTTTAACAGGTCATGAGGGTCACAATAATGCAGCATCAGGACCGGCACCATAAAATATGTATGTGCAATATAGCATACAAGTACAATATGTACTGTTACTGTCACTCTCACATCAATACTACAGTCAATACTACAGTTACAATATGTAAAGCTACTGTCCCCCAATCACAGTCATCAGCATCAACATTATTAATACTACAAGTACAACATGTACTTCCTGCCTATTATGTTGATTCCTAAAAATAATGATTGTAAATACCGTAGAAACATCCGTTGCACTGTGCCTACACATATCACCAATTCAGATATTCTGGGAAATGTTAATAATCACTAACAACTGTGTTAGAAGACTGACAGGCACTTCATCACAAAATAACTGCTTGAAGGCCTCGAATAAGCATCAAAGTACAGAAATGTTTGAGCATCGATTTTTTTTTCTACTGTGCTTTTTCAGATCCATAGAAAATAAAAACTGAATTGACTGTTTGTGTGGTTTGTACAGTGATATTGACGTTGCCCAGCAGTTCAACTTGAACCAGAGCAGAGTGGAGGAGATCACCATGAGAGAGGAGGTGGGCAACCTCAACCTGCTGCAGGATAATGACTTTGGTAAGCACCTGTCCTCTGAGCAGACGTGCTTTTCTACACTGATCATTTTCTTTAGGTTATTAGTTGATGGTGTAGCTCCCTTCACTCGCCAACATTTCTCACTATATACATTAACGACACACTTCTTTGTTGCGCAGCTGACTTTGGCATGGACGACCGGGAGATGATGCGGGAGGAGAGCGCTTTCGAGGTGGACATCATGGCAGCGTCAGCCTCCAACCTGCTGCTGGAGGCTGAGGGCGGAGCTAACGCCATGGCTGACAAGTCCAACCACCTGGAGTACGACGACCAGTACAAGGACGACTTCGGAGACAACCCCATGGAGAGCAACGAGGGAGGCATGCTGGGTAGGATCCTGTCAGTATTATGGACAGTGATGTTGGCTATGTTGATGATGAGTGCTGATAGTGTCGACGTGTATATTTGAAGTGTTGGTGTTTAGTTGGACTGTTGATTGAAGTGAGTGATCTTGACTGTAATTACCTCATCTCTCTGTGTAGTGGACAAGCTGCTGAGTAACGAGGATGGAGGCGGCATCTTTGACGACCCTCCTGCAATCGCAGAAAGTGTGATGATGCCTCAGGACCACGGGGACGACGACGACGACTTTGATGCTCTTTCAGGTCAGTCCCATAAATGACCTCAGCACCACATCCTGGAAAAAAAGCTTCATTGTTTCATTTTGCAGAATCTCGGCTGAAAAAATCAGGAGTCTGGACTGAATGCCATTCATTCTGTTCTCCATTTCCTCCATCGGTCAATGTAAGACCTAAACATCAACCAAACTGAAAGCAAAGTAATACGTTAAACTATGATTTGTTCACACCAGAATATTTGCAAAATACACAACTAAAAACTATTAATTAGTTTACTTAAATATCTTGCATCTTGTTTGTCTACATGTTAACATTACTGCAGTGTTTACCCTTTTTTTTTGTTATTTACATGTTACATATTGTCTACTGGCTCTTGAAAATCAAAGCAACCTCGTGTTCATAGAAAGCAAAAAATAAATGCATAACAAATACAAAACAAATGCAAATTTAACACTTGAACTGCTGTGTATTGGAGTTATTTACACAAATTGTGTAGCAATAATTTTGTTTATATACAATTGAGAGTCGTCTAATGTCATGACACGTCTATCTAACGTGCTGTGACTGTGTGTCGTTAGCGGGGGCCCCAGATAGTCCGGACTCAGGCCCCACAGAGCCCCTACCAGCCATGGCAGACCAGACTGAACAGACCACGCTGGTTCACAACGAGGAGGAAACCTTCGCTCTGGAGCCAATTGACATCACAGGTAATGCAGATGATTTTAAGACCTGTTGATACCTGTAATTTACATTTTTACACAAACAGTACTAGATCCCTTTTAATGGTTGTCCATTCATGAACAAATTATATCTCGGACATAGTCTTATGCCAAATTGCACGGATGGCATAAGGATACAAAAATCTGAGACGAGCAGCAGATAGAAAAAGTAAAAAAAAATGTGTTGAAAATGACGAGTTTTGTGATAATCGTATCATGAATTCAAAAGTCTTTTAACATTTCTCTTGATAAGTTATGAGTAGAAATCAATCAATGATAACACATGAACACACCAGCAAATTTCCAAAATAATAACTAATAAGAGAATTTTACACTTCTGTCTGCATAAAAACACTGTGCTTATATGGAAGGGCCTTTTTGCTCCAAGTATCAGAGCGACTTTTGTTTACTCAGCTGATTTGTCTCTGTCTCCCTTTGGACTGTGCAGTGAAGGAGACCAAGGCGAAGCGGAAGAGGAAGCTGATTGTGGACAGCGTGAAGGAGCTGGACAGTAAAACCATCCGTGCGCAGCTGTCTGATTACTCTGACATCGTCACCACCCTGGACCTGGCGCCTCCCACGAAGAAGCTCATGATGTGGAAGGAGACCGGAGGAGTGGAGAAGCTTTTCTCTCTCCCTGCTCAGCCTCTCTGGAACGCCAGGCTGCTGAAGGTAACAGAATGTAAAAGATGCGCCTTTTTCAGGGATAATTGTACAAAAAGTGGAATTAAACTACTGTATTTTTCTCAATGTTTCACTCTCTGTAGATGTTCACAAGGTGTCTGACTCCTCTGGTGCCGGACGAGCTGAGGAAGAGGAGGAAAGGTGGAGAGGCTGACAGTCTGGATGAGTTCCTCAAGGATCTGGAGAATCCGGAGGTGCCCAGAGAGGAAACAACAGGACACCAGCAGAGAGACATCATGGGTAAGAAATGGGTCTTTGAATTTGAGCTTGATTTATCTGTGGAAAGTCATAACAAAAAAAAAAATGTGGATAATTAGATTTTCATGCATTACTTTTTTTTTCCTTGGCGTGGGATGAAGTTGTGGTAGTGCTTGAATTCGGTTTGTTAAAGGCTTGGTATCACATTCACAACATTGCTTTTAGAGAATAGCATGCGTTTGGGTTGAAGAAGTGGTGATTACTTGAAATGCAAAATAAAACCAAACTTTTTTTTTTTTTTTTTTTTACGGATGTCTGTTTTCGAGCCACAACAAAGGTAAAAATGTGTCCTGTAACAGACATCGGGCTTGTTTTTTTAACAGAGACGATTTCCGGAAAACATGCAGCCCCTAAAGATAAGAAGTTAGCAGTTAATCATGGTATGAAACAGTCAATTAAACAGATTTTTTCAACAATTTTGAATCACTGCAACCATGAGAGATTGAGTACACAGGCATACATGTGCACACAAATAAATAGGCTAATAGGTCCAGTAGTTTGAGGGATAAAGCGCAGACAGACACTAAGGCTGGAAATGAACTTAACCTTGTGTTTGCGTACGCGTCCAGCTGCATCATGTGCATTTTGGCATATATATACTTGCCTATACATAACGTGCATTTCTGGATTATACCTCTAGAGGCCACATGAGAGAACTCAGGCCGTATACATCTACTGGATGTGTGGGATGTAAACAACAGACATTGGGACACACATCTGCTCTGCCTCTACACTGCCCCTGCTGTTTACATTCATACTGCATCTTGTGTCCGCATTGCGTTAATTTTGAGGACATGCACAGCCGACGTGGCATGCTGACGTAGGGGTCATGTGGCAGCCATCATGCGTACGCAGACGTGTAGTTAACAGCAAGTATATCTCCAGCCTCACGCTCACCGTAAGTTACTAATTCTCCATTCAGTAGGAAAATTACAACAAAAAAGGTTGTGTTATTGTTAATGGCCACAAATCAATGAACATAAACATTCAGCGTTCCCATGTCCCAAAGGTGTTTTTTATATTGTGCTGTATGTCCACATTTCCCCTCTAGACCAGACCATCATGGAGGAGGCCAGCGTTCTGGGTGCTTCAGCTGTGGAAGGCAGCAGGACGACGCTGGACGAGTCGGTCATGCCCCCTCCATCGTCCCAACGTGGCCTCAAACGTAAAGCCCAGGACACAGAACCAGCCCTGCCTGTGAGTACAGATGTCTGTATATACTGAATAAAATGCATCGTTATATTCACAACGCTTTCCCAAATCTATTATCACCAAATATTTGATGTCAGGACTCCAATAACTGTTTACTATCTGCTTTTTTTTTCTCTTGGCTTTCCTCTGTAGTTCTGTTTTTCTCTGTCTTCTCCACCAGCTCCACTAACCGCGCTCTGTCTTTCTATACTTACACTCTTTTCTCTAGATGGGAGCTTTGGACCAACAGCAGCAGCAGCAGCAGCAGCAGCAGCAGCAGCAGCAGCAGCAGGCGGCCCGAGCCTCTGATGTGCCCCAGCAGCTGGAGGCAACTAACGTGGAGCTGCCTCCAGAGGAAACCACCACCATCAGCCAGCTGATAGAGCTGGACCTGCTCGGAGACAAAGACAAGAAGAAGAACGATGACGAGTCTGATGAAGAGGTGAGACAAAGATTCACAAAAACGTGTTTAATACACTTTTACCTGTGTGATTCTAGGTGCTGCATCATAGGCAACTGGACTTGTTTGAGTTTGTTGAGGACGTTTCACCTCTCATCGGAGAGGCTTCTTTAGTTCAGAACTGAACTGAAAATCTTCACTAACACACAGGTTTTGTTTGGGGTTTTGGGGTTTTTTTACACACATTTTTTTGTATTTATTCACAGTAAGTTAACAAATCATTGACACAGATTCATATTTCCCAGAACTTTACAACACAAAGCCTTTTTTTATTGTTTGTGACTGTAACTGTTTTTGTGTGTCAGGAGGAGGAGGCGCAGGGAGGAGACCAGGACCAGGAGGAGAGGAGGTGGAACAAAAGAACCCAGCAGATGCTCCACGGCCTCCAGGTATGTATCTATTCACATCTTATAGAAGAAACGGAGTATCAGGACAATATCTTATAACTATACATCACTCAGAGTTCACTCACCAACATGCCCACTTTTTTGGGGAAAACAATCAAACCCGAGGATAGACGGAAAAAAGCACACTGACGAGGTTGAAACAAATTTCTGCTTTAAACAAACCAGTTGAAGAGTTGCAGTCTAGTTTGTTAAACTAGAAATAAATCCAAATATGCTGATTTCCAATTATTCTAGAAAAAGATAGAATATTGCAGCTCAGGATTTGGCTCTGAACTATGGGCCTATGGGTAACCTTTCACAAGCATTTGAACCTCTGAAATATGAGCAAATTGGTTTGAGGTCTTTTAAAAAACGTGGGAAACGTGTTAGCAACTTGGCATTAAATGTCCCACAAATTGCAGAAAAATAGTAAAGGGTGACAAGAAAGTGACCTGAAAATTATCTTTAAAAAAAAAAGTGAAAATCATTACAGAATGATCAAATAACTAGGAAAAATATCAAGAAAATGATATTTATGATTATTTGAATTATACAGTATAGAGTATGGAAATATATACATTTATTATTAATATTAAAATTTAGTTATGTTTTATTTTACCAATTTTTGGTTTTTTTTTCTTATTTTGTGCTAATTTCTTGCTAATTTTTCAGTCATTTCTTGTTAAGGTGCTCATTGCCTTCTGTCCATGATTTTTTAAAAGAAATCAAGCCAATTTTCTCAGGTTTCAAAGGGCTAACAAAGGGTTTCACACTGTGATTTGACACATAAAATAACACATAAAATTCCTATTTGACTGAATATTTCATCTCCTAACTCCTGTCTCTCACCTTGCCGCAGAGGGTGATGGCCAAAACCGGCACCCAGTCGGTCGGCCTGCTGGAACTGTGCAGGAACAACAACAAGAAGCAGGCGGCCGCCAAGTTCTACAGTTTCCTGGTTCTGAAGAAGCAGCAGGCGGTGGAGCTCGTCCAGGAGGAGCCTTACAGCGACATCATCGCCACGCCTGGACCTCGCTTCCATATCATCTAGAAAACACAACTTTACAGTATGAAAAAGAAAAACAAAAACTCTGCAGTTTACACACTGAACAATCACACGGTCCGTTAAAGGTGAAGTCTGCAAATCTACTCCAAAACACTAATCTAGCTGTTCGTTCTGTGTGCGCTAAAAAAATGCAGGTTTCGTACGCAGCTCTTGCTCTGTATATGGGAAATAAAGACTGAAAACACAACACTATGCAGGCTAATCTCCCTCCTCCACGTCCTCGCACATGAGGCACGGAGCTACAGCATTAGGAGCACTGACAGCTCGGTGTATTTGTTTAGGTGTTGAGTTCAAATACCAACAATCTTCCAACAGATTCGCAGACTCCACCTTTAAGTTTTGTTTATTTATTTGAGTTTGTTGACTTTGTTTTGTGTATGATGTGGAGTTTTATCTTCTGTCTGCAATATTTTAATGTTAAGCAGTGGTGGGAGGAAAGACGTCCGAGCAACATGGTTAGATTGTAACGAGGTTTCTTCCTTAACAAAGTCCACATGGACTGGTAGATAGACATTTTCATACGCCTCTCTAGTCTTCCGATCCCAAAAGCGCTTTTTACAAGTGTGACTTCACACACATATTCACACATCAGTGGCCGAGGCTACCGCACAGGGCGCCACCTGCTAATCACTGAAACATTCACACACACACACACACACACACACACACACACACACACACACACACACTTTGATGGCACATTCGGTCGAGACGCTAAAATAAATGTATCCACTGATTTACAGACATCTTTCCCAATGTAAGTCTTTAGGGGAAAGTCTTTTTGAGACCAACAGCATCACGTGACGGACCCGGAGGTTATAGTTACACTGTTTGGCCACAACAAATTGACTTCAAAGTCCAGCGCACTCTCCGCCGGCTCGGCTCTACCTCGTGAGCCACAGCCGCCTTAAAGTAAGGATGAACGCAACGACAAATAATGAGGGTTCCCGCACATTTTCATAGACAAAATATCCATGAAAATGTAAATAGAACATTTTTTTTTTCTCCAAATAAGAAATGCAGTAATAGGAGAATATCAGAAATTCTGGCATTCGTGACATTCACATCATTATTATTTTTTTCTTATTCAAACAGATCAAACTATTCAAACTTAATTCCAGCTAGCTGCCATACATGAAGACAGAGAGACGTAACGCGTTAGAAAATGGAAAAACGTCTAAACTAAACGTCACATGGCCACATATTGGAGCTAAGGTGACAGCTACAGAAAAATAAATTTGCTTTTATGTCACATTATGTAGAAGGTTATCCTCTATAACAGCTGATGTCACTAACACTCATGAGCCGTTCTTCCCTCGTGAAGCTCTTGTGGTGAAAGGAGTTTGTTTACAGTGGGAGTGATGACTCATGTCACTCGGAAACTCGTCCGTCCCACCACTGCGGGAAAAGAGTTCTCATGTACACTGACACTAGCCAAAAGGAGCATGCACGATATCCAGAGTACATTTTAACAGTTACTACAGTAGTGATTTACAGACGTAACCAGCAAATCATGATTATACAACTGTAGTGTAGCACTTTAAACATGACAAACTACCAAGCTGACGTTTTTGCAAATGCGTTGTTTGCATCAACTGTTTGCACAAAACTAGCTGTGTCCCAAATCTATAATACTCACGAATTCAATGCATTTTTGCTGCCATTGCACACTGTTCTTCTACAACGTAACGCACAAAGAGAATACAGGAGATGCTCATTCGGGCTGCAACTAATGACTTTTTTCATTTTTAAATAATCTGTCGATTATTTTCACGATTAATCGATCAAGTGTTAAAAATGTCCTTGATGTCCTCAAATGTCTTTTTTGTCCAAAACTCAAAGATATTCAGTTTTTGGTCACAGATGAGTAAAGACACCAGAAAATATTCGCATTGAAGTATGTGTAATCTGAATTTTGCATTTTTTCATAGAAGATTTACTAAAACGGATTCATCATTCATCAAGTACCAGTCGACAGCTAATCGATTAATCACTGCAGTTCTAAGTTCTCCACAAACACTCAAAAAAACAAACACCTCACATTTCTACACAAACATTTTGCTATCTTAAGTCTACAGTAGCATTAAAAGGCTGCAATTTAATGCCCAACACCGGACTTTCTGTATCACTGTTACGGTGATTTCTCGTACATACACTGCAAAATTATACTATAAAAATAGTATATAGCACATACAGTATATAAGTAGTATGTACTATGGAATTGGGACACAGCTTCTATTTAAAAAAAGCTTCAGTTTCAACCTATAAATCGTGTAAACATCAGTGGTCCACCATACTTGCATGCTCTGTCCTTAAATATTTCACTAGAGTTGAATTTCTCCAGAAATCATTTTGATTGCCGTATTACTCTTTTATTCTCAAAAGATTTGAAGTTTGTGACACAAACTCAGCGTATCCAGTGTCTCTCTAATATATGGATAATCATTTAGTTACAAGTAATGAGTTACAGTAATGTATGACGGTGAAAATCAAGTAGATACTCTGTTCAATATTCATTTGTTGATGTTATATGTATCAGAAGAATTCACTTTTTTTTATTTTAAAGCCTGTTTTTTTTTATTTAAAGAATGACTTGATAACACGATCAAATGAAGTCTGAATGGACGTATTTGTTATGAACGCTGTTTGGACTCTAAACTCATTGTAGGAGAAAATACTACAGTTTGAACTTAGAGGACATCGAAAATGTCAGCATACAGTAAAAACAGACCACCGAATCATTGTGACCACACTCCTTGTGCTTCTGCAAAGACCGCCGGATGCATCGTTTTTGATATCTTCTTCCATTTAAACTGTATATTATGTAACGTCTGAGTGCATCTTATATTCTGAACTATGTGCCTGTAAACCTGCTTTTTTTATTTTATATAAAAGCCAAGACAAATCTTCTCGAGCTAAAAAATATTGCTGTTTCTGAGCAGTTTCAGTCTTATGCCTGTTAGTCCTGAGTCATGAAAACTGTTGCAACATTTTTCAAAATAAAACAAACACAATGAGCAGTATTTTAAAATGTAATTTGTGTGATAAACATTGACTTATTCGATGCTGTAATGTCGGAAAAATGTACCAAAGTAGTAGAAGTCTCTGTCTTCCTGCTGGACTATGTATTTGTGACCACAGGAGCAGACATGTCTCCTCCCTCCGTCCTTCGTTTCTTGTGTCTACTTCTTTTCCTCTTCTCCCCCTGCTCCGCCGTCTTCTTCGGTGGTGTCGGCCCCGCTTTCTTCTTCTTCTTCAGGCAGCTCAGAGGGTTAGGATTGCTCTGTTTCCTCTTCCTCTTCTTGCCCCGCCTCTCTCCGTCCTTGCCGATGCCCTGCTCCTCCTTCAGGCTGCGGATGCTCTGCTGCTGAGCCGGGCTGACCAGCTCGCCCAGCTGGACGGCCTGGACGTGGTCGAGGGACGTCTGGCAGGGCTTGTCCAGCACGATGGTGTTGAGGATGATGTAGAGCAGAGGGACGCCCGGGATCTTCTTCAGGCCTGTGGTCACCGTGTGGTCCTGGAGAACACACACACACACACACACACACACACACACACACACACACACACAGTAGATTTGTGTGAGGGAACGCCAAATGTATACATCAGTTACATCAAAAGCAGCTGCATCAAAAGTACTTTATTTAGCAATAATTCAGTTTGTCCTCAGAGATTTGTCTTCCTACACTTGCCAGTAATTAAGTGGCAGTTTATTAACATCTTCACACTCCTACAGTCCAAAAAATATTCAGCCTGTTTAGAGGTCAAACTGATTATATTCATTATTGGTTTTTTTGTATTTATATGTCATGTTATTTACCTGTGTGGCAACAAAGTAGTGGTGTGGGTTCGTGTCCCCCAGCATGGACAGCAGACACTCTGAAGCGGGGACAGGCTCCTTGAAATGTGGACACCTCCTCACCTGAAACCTCTGCAGGATGATTTTAGCTCCGTACAGCTCTTTGCCCAACGTCTCCAGCTCCTTCAGGGCACAGCTGAAAATAAAAAAGACACATGAGCAGACGTGATGAAACTATTAATTAACCCTTAAACAACCTGAGCATATCAGGTTGGTTTTTTTTAAAACATAGGAGGAAGGCAGCTTATCAAGAAAAGATCCAAATACTAGCAACAAATTAGTAAAAAAAAACAAAAAATGACCTAATACAAAAAAAAGAAAGTAAAAAACAAAAACAAGCAAGGCACTTAGGGGTCGACCAATATAGGTTTTTCAGGGCCGATACTGATTATTAGCAGTTAATGAGATCGATGTCTAATATTTGGAACCAATATCAATTTGCAATAAAAATTTAAATATTATTTAAATATAGAATTTGTTACCAAAAAAAAAACATCAACACAAAACCTTGATTAAATGCCTTTAGCAACAACTTCCAACAGCATAAACAGCAAGTTCCCAGCAACTTTTTTATATGATGATTTAAATATAAAATAGCAATAAATGAAAATAGCAACGGAGCCAAAGCAGCACGCTTTTTAAATGATTTTATCACAGATTTTTTTTTTTTTTTTTTTTTTTTTTTTTTTACAGATAATCGGCAAAATGCCAATTATTACTCAACCCCTAAAGGAAATAACCTGAAAAAAAGTTCTTAGAAAATTAAAAATGAGATATTCTGCAACATATTCTGAATGTATAATTCTTATGGATATTTATTATTATTATTTCTGGATATTTTTATTTATTATTGATAATTTTCTAATATTTTTCTTTCTCTCTCCCTTGCTTCTGACATTAATTTTCAGGTTCTTTTCTTGTCACCTCTTACCAATGTCCTGCAGGTTATTGACATTTAACCTGTCCGTACATATATACAGTAGGCGGAGGAAATGCACTCACCTGGTGGTGCAGAGCTGCACCTCTCCCATCAGGTATTTGGGCATCTGCTCTTTGATCTGGATCTTGTTTTTCAGAGCCGCCTGACAGAAAGTCCCGTCGATGAGGATCTGAAACGGCTCTCTGAAGCTGAAGTTGTATTTGTAGAAACTTAAGGTTTTCTTGGCTTGTTTCTGTCGTTTGATCTTCATGGTGGCTGAGAGGCGAAGTCACGGGGATGAAAAGTTGTTTTCTTTTGGTCGAATAACCGTTTACGTTTGCGACGCACCGTTAAAATGTCCCTTACGTTGTTCTTCCGGTCACATTGACTCGTTTTATGATCGCCTTTCGTAATTTTTTTTCTAAATGATCATTATCCGACACTTAAGCATGGCAATTTCTAATGTACACACAGCACGCTTTTAGTTCCTACTTCGTACGACTCCGGGCGGAAACAAGATGTACGACAAAGGTTCCGAGTGTCGTGGTTTTAATCGTCATGCAATAAAATATATTTACAGCTGATTTGTACCCTGAGGTCAATTAACCCTTTGGCGCTTTCCATTATTTTTTTCCTGCAATATTTCTAAATACACTGTGTAAACAAACTTGTTCCATTCGTACTGTTAAGTGGAAAAAATGCACCACAGAAAAAAAAAGCAAGAACTATTTACCTCAAACTGGATGATTTATCACGTACACTTCAGTATAAAGAGTACAAATCCATTTTTACAGGTCAGTCTCTTTATGAGATGAACAGTGATGGGTGGACATTTGATTAATTGCACCTCAAGAGTGACCAGAGATAATCACCAAACAAGAAATTTAGAATCTACTAAATAAATTCAATTGGGGCCACATTTACACAGAAACCCATGACCCATTTTTGATCCCACAGCCATCAAATCATAAATACATGCATTGTATTAATTCTGGGAGTCATTCTGGGCTTTGTAATTTATTTATTTTTTTATTATTTTCCACCTGATCACATAATTTTTATCATATCCGGCATTTGGAGGAAACACCTGCTGTTGTTTTTATGTGAACTATCACAATTGGTGTAGCTGCAAACCATTCACATATCCCAGGCTGTGATAAAACATTTAATAATATATATATATATATATATATATATATATATAATATATATATATATATATATATACACACACTCTGCATGTAGTAGGTCATAAATTGATTTTTTTTTTTTTTTTAATTTGATACTTTTTTTGGCCATACTTTGTTAATAAATTGATTTATAAACACATATTTTGAAAAATTAATTATTATAATTGGTAGTAGTTTTGTTATAATCATTAGTAGTAGCTTTATTATTATTAGTAGTAGTGGTTGTTGTTTTTAATATATATTTATTTTTGTCAATTCTTACTTTTTATAACTTTTTCGTCCGTATTTTTGTTCATAAATTGATTTATAGCTACTTTATTTTGTTCATTATTATTAGTAATAGAAGTTTTGTTATTAGAACTAGTAGCTGTTTTATTATTATAATTATTATTATTGTTATTATTATTAGTGGTTGTTGTTGTTAATATATATTTATTTTGTCAATTCTTACTTTTTATTACTTTTTCGTCTACTTTTTCTGTTTTATTTTTATTATTTTTATTATTATTATTATTATTATTATTATTATTATTATTATTATTATTATTATTATTATTATTATTAATATTATGGGTTGGCGTTTATTATTTTCCCCGCCCCCTGCTCAGTGTTTTTCCCGGAAGCGGAAGTCCTCACTCAGGTAGAGCGACAGCAGCAGCAGCCTCGCTCTGGTGTGACACTTGTCGTCGCCTCTGCCTCGCGGCTAACGTTAGCTGGGGTCGGGCCCGGTAGGGTTGGGTCGGGTCGGTACGTTATCTTCCACACTCGCACAGTAAACACCATGGCGGCCGCGGATCCCCGGTCCTCGAGTGACGGCGGGCCGGCCAACAGAGGAGGATTCCCGGCCGGGGAGAGCAGCAAGGACCGCGACGGGCCGGGCGGCAGCAGCAGCGGCGGCGGCGGCGGGGAGGGCGACCGGGAGCGGGACCGGGCCACCTTCGAGTGCAACATTTGTTTGGACACTGCCAGGGACGCTGTCATCAGTATGTGCGGCCACTTGTTCTGGTATGAGGCGGGGGAGGGGACAGTTTGATTTGTAGAGGAGGTTGTTGTTGTTATGTTGTTATTGTTGTTGTTGTTGTTGATCAGACTGTAACGTTAGTTTTACCGGCTGTGCGGCCTCCTTTAACCGTCAGTTTGACTTATTTAACGGCGGAAAAAACGCCCCGAGACGGTCCATTATCTCCTCAGTGTGTAGGACAGGGACAACCAGCTCGCTTTGCTTGGGGGCCACTTTTACAAAATGACAGCAGGTCAGGGGCCAGTCACAGCAGCCCTTTACATGCTTTAAGGATTTTCGGACGTTTCCGGGACTTAAGGACATTTGTAGGATTTTAGGACGTTTTCTTGAATTTGAGGACATTTCAAGGAATGAAGGGCAATTCTAAGTATTTGGTACATTTCTCGGACTTAAGTGCATTTCTAGGATTTCAGGACAATTCTCGGACTTCAGGCGGTTTGTCAGACTTAAGGACATGTCTAGGATTTCAGGGCATTTCTAGGATTTTAGGACATCTCAGGGATTTTAGGACATGTCTAGGATTTCAGGAAATTTCTAGAACCATGGGATGTTTCTAGGATTTAGGTATATTTTTTTGTTTTTTGTTTTGTTTTTTGAATTTAAGGACATTTCACAGACATTAATAGGATTTCAGAACATTTCTAGAATTTTGGGACGTTACTACGATTTTAGGACGTTTCTAGTAGTTAACATTTCTAGGATTTCAGGACATTTTAAGACTTATGATGTTTCATGGATTTTAGGACATTAGGGGCTTAGTTAGAACCTCAGCCAGGGTTTTTTGGGGGGGATCCTCCACTGGTATATTTTTTGTTAAACAAAAGCTCTGTTTTGTTGCTGCTTTATGCACTTTGGCACCTTATTTATACTAAAAGTAGAAAAATAACTCTCAGTGTGAATCATTTTTCTTGTGAATCAGAAAATGGTTGGTGGCCCAATCACCACCCTATCGGAGGGCCAGATTTGGCCGCGGGCTGTAAGTTGAGTGTCGGTATTATAGGTGATGACAACAGCCAAGATGACTTAAAGATATTTGGTGAGTGTGTAGTTTTTGCTGTCAGTGATGAACTTTAAACCTCATTATGAGCTGTATTTGTGGTCCTGATGTCTCGGATGAAGGCGGATCACCGTATTTAGAAATTACTGGTGAAATTACTCTGCTCTGATCTTCAGAGGCGTTAAATCATTCATATCATATGGGTTCATGTAGGTCAGAGGTCACAGTTGTTCTCTCTCTGTGACACATTAACTTTCTGTCTGGTGATCATTTGCAGCTTTGAGATCAAGTCCACGTTCACGCAGTGAAACGTGACTCCACACGTGTGTCACAATATAATATTACTGCAATTCGTTGCAGTATTGCAATTACAAATATTGTGATATATTGCCATATAATACCTTTTATCACAGCAGATAATGTGCCCAATTGAAAACTTTGTCATCATTTTTTTATCTAAAAAGATAAGATTTTAAAGATAAATTTTCTCACTTCTTTTTCATTTGCAACAAAATGTATCTAATAGACTATTAGATACTACTACTAGTTATTCTAGTAGGTTACCAAAATTTTAATTTGTATTTCTAATTTTAGTCATTTGTGTAATAAAAAAACATTGCAATACTCTGCTGTATCGATCCCCCCACCCCCCCACCCCTATTATATACACTTATGAATGAATTGCTTAGTAAAAAAATATATATCAGATATAATGAAAATAACTTGGCTGTAGCCCTTTTAAGTCAAACTTTTGAACAATAAATTAGTGTATCTGCCAGGATTTGCTTAATGCGATTATACTGGTAAAGCCTTATTAAGGGACTGTTAGTTATTCTTGAGAGGGAAGGAGTTAATGCAAAGTTACGTTTTATGCTATGTTTTCAATTTGGCTTAGGGGAGGGACATTCAACTTTGAATTATCATATTTTGTATTTATCTGAAATACCCTCAGAACCCCACAACCCACAAGTTGGTTTGTAAGGTAGGTTTTTAAAAAAAAAAATCTCCAAAATCACACCATTTAGGTTAAAAAAAAAATTGTAGCTCCAGGAAAGGTCATAACAAAAAAAAAATGAAGTCACACTATAGCCACCTCCATATTTCAGAAATTACAGTGCAAAAATGCCAAAAATGCAGTATGTTTGAGGTAAATTATAAACAGAGAGAAGTCACACATTTATTTTACAACTGTAAAATATCCCGCTCAGTATGTATCGTTAGGTCAGTAGATGAGCGAGTAATGAAAGTAACTAACCAGGTTACACTGTCACTGTAATTCTGGTCCCTACTATCACCGTTTTAATCAAGACTTGTGCAACACTCAACCGTCAAACGGCTTTGTGTCGAACGTCTACGCATGCACGCAGTGACGCGTTTCAAGGCTCATTCATGAGTTGTTGACTGATGGCCGTGCACGCTCGCAGGTCGAGGCTAATGTGAGATTAGAGCCAAGACGCCGGGATTGGGGTCAAGCCTAAGGGCATTATAGTCGGTAGTAAAAGTCGTATCACAGAGGAAAGAGTAACGGCTCTTTACCAGTTAATGACGCATGTTTTGTTAGTGATAAGTATCTGCGTGAGTGTGCACGTGTTGTGGAAACAGAGGTGGAGTTTTAGGATATTCCTGCTGCACTTTGTGTACAGAAATCTCTTTGTGACTACGGATGTTTATTCCTCCTCAGCGTTAAGGTTTTTTTTCAGTGGAGAAACTCTCTGTGGAAAACACACTAAAGAAGACCACAAAATGTTTTCATGAACAAGATGACGCATATCTTGACCCAAACAGAGGTTTCAAACTGCCGGCCCTGCATTTTTCAAAATAAGTGTAAGTGCAAATTAAACACTTTTGTGTTTTATTTTCAAAATAATATTAAAAAATATATCGTCTGACAATAAAAAAAAATGTTTAATTTTATTTTTTTTTCTATAATTTTTAATTTATTTACATCATCTGATAATGATTTGATTATTTTAGTTATAACAAAGTTTATTTAACTTTAATACAGCAGTACTTTATTAAACTTTATACTTTAACATTATAACAGTATTTTATTAAACTTTATTTTAACAGTAGTTTATGTAACTATTTTATGGCAGTCGCTACTTTATTTGTAACTAGTTCATGTAATAACTGTGTTTTTTAGTAGTTTACAGGAGATATAAAATATTGGAATATTTATCGTGTATTGTAATATAGCCTTAAAAATATTGCAATATTATTTTAAAGCCATATCTCCTAGCCCTATTTTCATATAGTTATCATATTTTTGTTGAGGCTGCAAAAATCAAAATCAATTGGATATCATTTTTTTTTTTCCAGTTTTTAAAAATTAACAATTAATCTACAACCAGCTGCAGCAAACCTGACACCAAAGTCTCACTTTCCAAACCTAAATTAAACATTGTCTTGGCGGACGGACAGCTTTTAGCGATTTGGGCAGGAGGGACGTTCCTAACGACTAATTTTTCTGACCTTTAGTCGACGGGTCTGAAAGAAACCACGCAGAAAACAGTCAGAACTGAGCACAGTAAAATCTAAAAGCTTAATAAAGATTGTCAGAAAAAAATATTGCGTGGCTTATAGGAGCCATTTGAAATTGTTAATCACAGTTTTTAATAATTAAATTGTTTTTTAAATGTCGCCAAAATGTGTGGCACTTTGCACCCTGCGTTATGAACATTTCACATTATCGTACAATACATGACAACTCACTAAAGAAAAGTAAAGAAAAGTAAATAAAAACAATATTCTTTGTAAATCTTTAGTACCTGATTATTATAACAGCATTTTCATCGAGTGAAAACTGAAAGGCGATCGCATTTAGGTTTAACTGACTCGTGTTTGTGGTGCTTACTCGTGGGAACAACGTTTAATTGACTCGTGGATTAATTTATTATTTGAACAAATACATGTTCATGTAATAAAAGCAACATTTATTTACCAAACCTACAGAGCAGTTTTCGATGCACAAAGGAAAATAAGTGGTTTGTTTAAATTTTGTAAATTATATTTACTATTTATTTTTGTTCTAGCCCCTCCAACCAAAGTACACAGGACCACAGTGCTGGAGGCCTAGAAAAACCTTGTAGGGAATAGCGCAGGAATCTTAATATTGTATCAGCTGTTGATTTATTTCATATTTAATCTGAGAAATTTCCCTCACAGTTACATGTGCGGTTGCGTTCAGGCTCCACTGTTATGGGAGCTGATGTAACTTAGTTGCTATGTTACCTGCGTCCCCCCTCGTCTCTCTCATGTTCTGAGTAACGTGATGAAACTGTGATGAAACTACCAGCAAGGAAGAAAAGTGCTGATGTCAGACAACTGTTGCAACTTCAAATCAAAATTGCAACTCAATGGCATCTCGTCATTTTTTCTAGAGGAAATTGTTTTAAATCGCAGTCTGTCACATTCATTTCGAAGACGTCCTCACTGTGAGTTCAACTCCTAACTCTGCATCTGTTCAGCTTTTATTTAACTTTGACACAGTTTGTCTTTGAACCAACTTATCTGGCTTTTCTCCACTTGTCAGCTGCAGCCAAACAGCTGCACTTGTTGCCAAAATGCTCACAAAGTTTGCACAGCTGAAATGCTGTGTTAAATTTAGCTAGAGAAACTTTTCTCAAATGAAAAACCTGTGATATTCACAGGTACTAAACTTGCATTTTACCCTCGTTAGCGTTGACATGTGACAGAAAAACTGTCCAGTTTCTCGTAAATCAAAAGTAAACTGAGAAGCAGACCTACAAGCAAGCTGAGCAAGAGACTCTAGATGAATGAGGTGTTAAAGAGACGTTAACGTCACTGACATTTTTCTCTGACATCTTTAGGTTAATGAGCAGAACTAGTGTTGACTTCAACACTGGCTGCGGTGAATTGAAGACTGAATCAGAAATGGAGACGGGTGATATCAAAGCATGAATCTGCAAAATGATACCATCTAACAAACCTCTGACTTCAAGGTTTAGAAAAAGAAGCTTTTTTCAAAAGTGTGTACATACGTGAAACCTAAAGAAACATAAAAACAGGTTTAAACAAGTGGTTCCACTTTTCCTTGTAACAACTTATGTCTGATACATCTCAGTGTTATATGTACGTCTAAAGACAATCTGAGTTTTTATTCACACTATAAGATTTTGCAAAGGCGGAGGATCTTGCAGGGTCACTTTTTTCAAAACTACAACTAGATTCCTCTCGAGATTATTTCCCATCCTGCCTCCTGGTGGGAAAAATTACACCAAACCCCCTTTAAGAAATACAATATATTGACAATTAATTACATGTCTGTGAAAACACAGAACTCCAGAATGGCGTCATATGTCAACAGTATTCTTGTCAATTCGGTGTCAATATAATCCATAAAGATAAACTTATTTTTGTTTAAACTTTATATTTTGGATTTTTACACCTCAACTTGCCAACAGCCTTTTGCAGTAGTTTGCCCAGATGTGGGCAAACTACTGCAAAAATTACGATTAAGTGCTGGTTGGTGGATCAGATACACAGAGAATTAAAAACCAACTTTTGTCCACCGCAGAACTGGACCAGCTTCGTTTTTCACGGTACGAGAGAACCGAGACTGACTCATGTTCTTTCACCTCCTTGTTTACTGTCTGGTTTGTGTTTGCTGGTTTTCATTGTCCTATGTGACAGTAAAATATTGTTAGGGTTTGGACTTTTAATAGGATGCAGGAAAGCAATTTGATTACCCTACCTTGGGCCGCAGGAAGTTATAAACAGGTATTTTTCACTATTTTCTGTTATTAACATTTGCAGCATCAACCACATGGAGTAGCAGAAGGTGGGCAACTTCTCTGCTCACTTCTTTTTAATGAAAACGGATGGGTTATTAACCATTATCGATTGACTCCCTAATTCAGAGTATAGTAAAGTCAGAAACTATCTATTATACAGAAAAGAAAAATAATACTTAGAAATACACACTGTGCCGTTAATACTGGCTGCATTTTTTTGCATCCACAGGAACATGTTGTCTTAGCTAATAAAAGACTCTGCTTACCTCGTGGAAACTCTGACCTTTGACATTTAAATCTTCTCTAGTGGCTGAACTGTTTTATCTGCACTGTGCTCTAATTAACTGAGGTCTTGAGGAGAAAAAAACTCATTTATTCACGCAATTAATTTATAATTCACTAAAGACTAAAGTGTGGGATTAAGTACTTCTTGCAGATAGGGCTGTATGATTATGGGCTGCATCATTATGGCTAAAATGATAATCACAATTATTTTTATCAATATTGAGATCATCATCAATTTTTCGCATGATTATTCATTAAAATGAACAGAGCACTGCTTTCACTCAACTTGTGCTTTATTCCTGCTAATTAACCAATCTATGCATCAAAATTAGACTTAAAATAAGTTTCTTCTCTCCCTGAACTCAATGCATCTGCTAGAAGCAAAATATATGTAAAATTCTGCCCAAAATATAGGCCGACCAAAACTAAATATACCATTACAGAATCCAGCCCAATTAAACTTAATGAGCAGAGCAAACATTAACGTAAACATTGCAGTCGGTGATGTTTATTTAATTGTGGGAAGATAAATTTTAAATCATGATTAATGTCCGATTAATTGTGCAGCCATACTGGCTGATTAGTTTTGTTAAATTAAAAACAAACTTTGCTTGAGTCCCTTTCGCGCCAGTTATGTTTGTCTTTAAGTTTACCCTGTTTAAATAACTATTTCACTGCTGTAAAGATGTTTTTCCTAAAACTGAGCTGCCTATGCAGTACAAAGATGCAAATACTTTGAAGCTGGTGCTACATGACCAGAGAAAACAGACAGTTTTGGCTCAAGAGGTAGAAAACCTGCAACTACCAGAATGCACTGCGCCACACTGAACCAATAAACACTTCCGCTGATGGATGACATTAAAAAAAAAAAAAAGTTACATTTTAATCAAACTACAGTAGAATCTGTAGTTTGAGCAACAGCGTCAGAGCCAGCAAATTTGTTAGATCTGGTTAGATAGAGGAAGGTTTTACACAGTTGATTTCCACACACTGCTGCCCATTGTGCAGCTTCCCCCCTCATAAGTAACAAACAGTCCCTAACCTTAACCACCGAGGAAGAACATGACAGAAGTTCGACTTCCCGTCGCATTATCTGGGTGTGTTAGTCCGATTTCAAGAAATTTGATTCAGTCCGACTTCAGTCAGACTAACACGTCTGCACGTATTTCAAAAGTCCAGTTTTAGTCGGACTAACAATAATTCATCTTTTCCTCACATCATGTAAATGTATTGATTGTTATGATACAAAGCTGGTTGAAAATTGGCAATGTTTAAGTATCCATTTATATAAAGGTTACACTAATACACTTCACCAGTTTGTCTATTATCCTAAATAAATCAAAGTCGGAACAACAAATTATTCAAACTTTCCAGAAGGTACTTTTGAACTGTCGTGTAAAATCACCTTTTTTTGTGTCACAGTTCTTTTGTAGTCACCTGATCTATTTTGTAGTTTGTTCATCATTTTTAACACCGTTCCAGACGGTAACAGTAAATCATAATTAATTTTATTGGTTATATGGCCCTTTGCATCCAGTTTGCTTAACCCTCTGAAACTTGAGCAAATGTGCTTAATTTCTTTCAAAAACAAGGACAATAGACAATGAACACTTTTGGAAATGACCCAAAAATGAATAAGAAATTAGTAAAAAAAAAAAACAACAAAAAAAAACGTTACAAGAAAATTATCAGAAAAAAAGAGCAAAAATCAAAGAAGAGAAAAACAAGGAAATGTCCTGGAAAAAGGGTAAAATAAAAAAATCTTTATGTAACATAATATTAAATAATAATGATTGTTTTCTGGATATTTTCCCTAGTTGTTTTGATAATGTTAATAATTCTATCTTTCCTGCTCTCCTTTCTCCCCTTTTACACATTTCTTGTTATTTGTGGGACATGTTTTTTAAAGAAACAGAAGTTTCAGGGGTTTGAATGTTTGTGAAAGGCAAGAAAACTGATGTCAATCCAGGTTTTAAAGAGTTTAAGCGGCTATGATGGATATTTTTATTTTAAGGTATAAAAATGACAGTATGAAAGTGGTCAGTCATTATGATGAACTAACAGAGAAGCATCGCCTGAATCCACAGAGCTGTGAGGTGTGAGAGACGTAGAAATACTCACCTCCGTATCGTCGTCCATCTCCTGAAAAGCCTCCGTGTTTGGCACCAGCTGATGCGGCGTTTCCTCAAACCTGCATCCTGCTCTCCCACAATGCAGCAGCAGGTCGGCCTGGCCGTCAGCCACGCAGGCGAGGCCCACTGTTGTCGCTATCTGCTGACAACAGATGGAGCCAATTAATACTAACGATGGGGAGCGGGGACGAGATTAATCAGCCACCTCGTTAGGAACAGGTTTTTCTGGCCAGGTGGGCTTCCATAGGTGTGAGATTCACAGGTGACAAAGAAAAATCTGACAAAAAGAGTAATTACAAAACGACTTTATATTCAATCTGTGCATTGAGATTTATATAATTCATATTTTTGTAATCGTTTTCAGGAAAGTCGGTGTCGTTATTGAGGCGAGCTGCTGACATTTACAGAGAAAGGAGTCATTGTGAGAATGCAAATTAATCTTTTGTTTCTCTCTGTGTCTCCACAGCTGGCCCTGTCTCCATCAAGTGAGTATTTCCGCTCCTGTCAGCCTTTGTTTTGTAGTGACTCGTTGAACGGACACACAGGTGTTTTAAATACTCTGTGCTGATGAGACTTGTGCTTCAGGTTGGGGCATCGAAAGGTCAGCTGACTCTCTGCAGTAATAAATGGATCTAATGGATGATAATTTGACTGATAGAAGATAAAGCAGCAACAGTTTTCATCACTGATTTAGGGGCCTCTTACACAGCAATGGTTCCTGCATGAAATGTTAACCCTTTCAAACCTGAAAAAATTGGTTTGATTTTCTTAAAAATAGCACAGAGAGAAGGCAATGAGAAACTTAACAACAGATGGCCCAAAAATATAGAAAAATTAGTAACAAGTTAGAAAATGACCTAAAAATAAGCAAAAGAAGTAAAAGAAAACAAAACCAATCAGAAAATGACTAAAAAATATAATAATTATAGTGATTATAGATTTCTGGACATGTTTTGCTAATTTTGTTATTCCCCCTTTTTTTAAAAAAACAAATTTTCTGATCTCTTCAACACCTTTAACATTTTTTTCTTGCAATTTGTGGGACATTTCTTGCCAAGTCAATCAATGTCTGACTCAGGTTTCAAAGAGTTAAATAGCTCGTGACAGGTATCCGAACGCAGTACAAGAAAACTGATGTCGAACCAGGTTTTGTAGGGTTAAACTTTTGTTGCAGTGTGGCCTTTCGTCCACACAACAACAACGTAAACAAATACAACTGCAAAAAAAATAAATTAAAAAAAATAGATTTTCAGCAGCTGATGCAGGATGAGGTACGCACACGTGTAATGAGACATAAACAAAAAAAGAACTTGAATTGATCAGCTCCAGTCATCAATACCTGACTCGTGTGTTTAAGTCAGTTTTGGGCCAATATCAGTGTCAGATCGGTGCATTTGTAATATTACCTCCACCTCATTTCCACTGAAGCCTGCAGAATGGATTAATTACAGATGTTTTTGCAGGTTTCTGTGCGAGCCCCAGCAAGCTCAGACCGTTTCACGTGTCAAAACGTACCTGTCGTATCACGTGTTTGTGGCCGAGTCACAGATTCAGGCATTGTCCCATTAACCCTTTTTTTTTAACACACTACGGGACTGCAGCAAAGCTCTGTCTTGTTTGGTTGCATGATGCCAGTCAGCGTGGTCTGAAAACATTAGGACAGTGAGCCTGTAGCTGCCCGCACAGTCCTGAGAGGAGCCTCTAATCAGAAGTGAAAACACCTGTGTGAGTGAGCTGTCACTGAGACTCAGCAGCACGTTAACCTAAATGTAATCAGCAGCAGGTAGTGATGTCACCTCAGAGTGGAAACCACACGAAACACGCTAAAGCACTCAATGCTTCTGTCTGCTGCTTTTCTGCAGCTTTCACTTTTCTGCTTCTCACCAGTTAACCTCATAAAGAGCTGCACATCGCTCTCAGTGCAGCAGCATGAAAACCACATAGATTCTAGTGCAGGTTCAAAACCATTGCAACCATTTGTGGAAAATCATTTTTTGTTTTGAATTTGCTGCTGGTAGCTGAGATCTGTAACATGCTCCAGGTCACTGGATGAAATCTGAAGTTTTAGGCTGCTGCAGCACAAGCTTTTCCTATAAAACTGTTTTTTGCTGCTGAGTCCAGTAATTAGACAGTAGATAAAGGAGGTATATCTTACTGGTTACTAACACAAAAGCTTTACGAGGGGTCAAAAGGCCTTCTTTAGTTTAAGTAGCATAAGAAAACTAAAAAAAAAAATACAGTGGGCTTATATCTCAGCATTCATTTGTTTTGGTAAAGAAAACTAAATTAAATTGTTGTATTTAAAGTTTAGATTACTATTTAAGACATAAAAATACCTTGTCCTTGTCACAAAGGCCGCAGCTTTGTCTCAGACCTTTGGCCCTTTGCTGCATGCCATCCTCTCTCTCCCTTTCACGCTTTACCTGTCCTATCAAAGAAAGACAAAAGAATAAATACACAATATGAACAGAGAATTGTACAAAAAGTTTCTTAAAAATATCAGCTCAGATTTCATCCATATTGCTTGTTTTTAAATAAACTTCCTGCAGTTATTGCGTTCACAGTTTGGGTTGATTGTACAGTTTATCACTTGATCTGTGCTGTTATTGTTATGCACCTAATATAATGTGAAAAATATGTTGCACTGTCAGGGGTCATCCATTTACTCCATGATAAAGAAGGGGTCTCTTAAGGAACCACAAGTATATCTGATCTGTTTTATGAATATTTTCACGTCTTTGTTGCTCCTCTCAGTGGTTGGAGACGCGGCCCAGCAGGCAGCAGTGTCCCGTATGTAAAGCGGGCATCAGCAGGGAGAAAGTCATCCCGCTGTACGGCAGAGGGAGCTCCAGCCAAGAGGACCCCAGGTACACCGAGAGTCTCGTGTGTGTGTGTGTATTACGTGTGACGGCCTCATGGTTTTACTTTTACTGGTTTATCTATTTTTTTTTTTGTTGGATTTACTCATGTGTATTCATCTTTTATTGGTCTATATATGTTACTTTTACCCTTTATTTGTAGCATTTTTTTTTTAACATTTATTTTTTGCCACTTCTGACTTGCATGTCTTTGTATCTTTAACGGGTTTACTCTTCATCTTATTTATTATTTTATGAGGGTTTAACAGCAGTTCGGTTGCTTTGTTCTCTGCCTTCAGTTTGTATCTTGCACTTTATGCAGCGAATTGTTCTTCCACCTGGAGTAAAATGTGCTATACAAAAAAAAGAGATTTGCCTGTTTGCTTGTTGTGTTACGATTTTATGATCTGATGTTTCTGCGGTTGCTCAGGTTGAAAACTCCACCTCGGCCTCAGGGACAGAGAACAGAGCCAGAGAGTCGAGGAGGAGGGGTGAGTCCGCTGATATTATTCTAAAAGTCAACACATCGCTCATAATCAACAATGTTCTCTTTTATGTTTTTATAATTTAAACTTTTTTTCTGTCAGATGTTTCAGGGTTTCGGAGACACTGGCTTTCACATGTCTTTCGGCATCGGTGCTTTCCCTTTCGGCTTTTTCACAACAGTCTTTAACGCCAACGACCCTTTTCACAGAGCAGGTAAACGCAGAAAAATACACACACCGTTTTGTCAAAATCAGTCAGAAGGTGTTTGATAAACGCACAGTAAAGTACTAAAAAGGTTATTGTGCTCTGGTGGTTGCTGCATTTCTATCCAATTTTGAGGCCCTGTTTTATAGAGGGTTTGTCATTGTTATTGAGGGTTTGTTTTTGTTTCTGGAGTGAACGTTCCCTGTAAATTTTATTTTGTGAACACTGCAGAAACCCTGTAAGTGGATTATTTTGATTAATGGGTTAAAAGCAGCATATAAACACATCTGTTGCCTTCAGGCGACATAATTAGATTCAAAGACACTCTCCCATGAGACACTAATAACCTTTCCTGTCCACCCGTCAGACCAGTACGCAGGTGATCACCAAGGCAACGGCAACCTCAACAATGGCAATAACAACTGGCAAGACTCCCTCTTCCTCTTTGTGGCCATCTTCTTCTTCTTCTGGCTGCTGAGCGTGTGATGGAGGCCGGACATGATGGACGAGAAGACGGATGAGCAGGAAGGAGGAGTGCAAAAAGAAAAAAAAAAAAAAAAGAAAAACAAACTCACACTAAACTCAAGCCACAGACACACACTCATTTTACATTTCTGAGCAGGTACTAACTTGGGAGAGAGCGGAGGATTGTGTTTGATCCCATAACAAGAAATACAGGATGTATACTGTATATTTGGTTTTCTCCTCCTGGCGAAGGCAGATTCACTGCAGGATTCTCAGCCCCACCCACCTGCTTCGCTGATTTTGTTTATGCAAAAAGCACTCGCTGGAAAGCAGTAGTGTGTGCGAATCCCCAAAATAAGTCCCTCTCTACACGCACCTGTAGATATATGCACACAGAAAAACAACTTCAGAGACAGTATTAAGGGATCGGTAAGCTATGTAAAGTTTTTTTATTGCAGAAAAGAGGTGGGTGGAGGATAATTCGGGGTAGTTCTGTTTTCACATTCCTCTTGAAGGTTTACTCCTTAAACAGAGAGAGGGAGGCACGTTGTGGAAAGTTCGGTGGGGTTTTAAGGCCAAAGAGTAGCAGATCAGTCACATGGGGGGGTGAAAAATATAACTGAATTATGTTCCTGTTTACAGTTTCCTCGTGAATTGAACAAGTCCTCCTCAAAAACAGACGGACAGATAGGAATAGCACAGATGGATGCATTTTTTTTATATACATTTGTCTTAACAAAACCTGCCATTGCACTGTGAAGTCATTGGAGCTGGTGTGTGTGCTGGTGTTTAACCACTTGTTGTGTCTTTCCTCACAAAGCTGTACAAACATGGATGGTTGTGCCGTTAAAGGGCCACTTCGGGAGATTTATGAGCAACTTGAGAGAGTAAAAAAAATAATCTGACACATACACAGTTTGTTAATTATGGAGCAATTTAAGAAGAGAGAAAGTTCTGGCTAATAAAGGAGCTCGACAGCAGATCGACGCAGCGTATCGAGTGCGGAGAAAAAGCTCAGCACGCTAAGAATTTACAGGAATAACAAGCAGCAGTTGGACGAACTTTCTGTCACAGTTTTGTTTTTCCCGACTGTATGTGTCTGTGTGTCTGAGTGAGTGTGTAAACATTATATATTTGTACATATGAATATTGTAAATGCTGTTTTTACATGTTTTTTGAGTGGATGAGCAGCCACAGAGGGCAACAGAGGACGAGATGAGCGTGTGGGCCTCAAGATGCTTTTGTAAAGCGAGGAAACGATTTGCGATTTTTCACAAGGATGTTCAAAAGAGGCTGAGACACGATCTTTGACTCCGCGGGAGCTCGGGTGTATGACACACGCGCAGTGTAACGGTAGCTGTGAGGTTACAGCAGATAGTGCAAGACATAAAGTAATGATGTCGCTCTGTGCTCTTTGGGTGGCGCTATTTTTGGCCTCCTTAAGTGCGCTCGGCCTGACAGAACATTTAGGTACAGTACATTTACAGTACAGCGTTTTCATATAGAAAGTATTTGTTTGTGGTCTTTTATTACAGACTTTTTTGTTCTATAACAGTGAGCCAGCTGTGCAGCAGCCGCAGACCAGGTTTCACTGCGCAGGTGTCGTACCTCAATGCTGTGACCTCAGTTGAGACCGCGACTTTTCCTCTTTGAACTTGCTTGGTTTTTCATTAATTTCTCCCTTTTTACTCGAGAAAAAAAACTTGCAGCACAAATTAATTACACTTCTGCCAACCTCTCTCTTTAAGTCAAGGGGAGACACCCCAGGTGATTTTTTTTTTTTTTTTTTTTTTTATGCACTGGCAATTTTTGAAATTTTATCCTTTTTCAGACTAATAGAAGGAAAATCGACAGTATACAACTTTGAGTGCTTAATTTAGTAAAGATTTCTGTTCTTGATTTTTTTTTGTTGTTGTTGTTGTTGCAAACAGTGCATAGTTAATTAAATGCTTCAATTGCATATGTAATCATTAGACTTATGAAACCTTGTAATACAAAAAAAAAAAAAAATTGTAGTAATATAAGTAATCAACTGGGGGAGTTTCGTGGTGATATCTGTTTTTGTTTTTTCTACCTTTACCCTATTCACCTGTAGTGTCTTATTTTTGGTTTAAAAATGTATATAATTTATTATTATTTTTATTTATAAAGCGCTTTTCAAAACAAAGTTACAAAGTGCTTTGAATTGTTCATCCCTGATATAAACAATACAGGATTTAAGCAAATCAAATCAGGCACTTTCAAGAAATACAGAGGAACAGGAACTGCAGCAATAAAATAAATACCACCAATAAAGCAGAGAAGCAAAATTGGCCTTTTACATTACATATGTTTAAAGCAGGGTTCCCACGGTCATGGAAAACCAGAAAAAGTCATGGAATTTTCTAATCTTATTTTCCAGGCTCAGAAAAGTTACGGAATTAGTAAAAAAAAAAAAATTAAAGTTGTGGAAAAGGATTTTTTTAAAAAAAAAAATGTATTATTATTATTATTATGGGTCATTGAAAAGTTATGGAAAAAATGTTTAATTTTGTCTATAAAAATGTGTGGGAACCCTGTGAAAGGCCATTTTCTCAAAATTACTTTTTTTTTCTCAAAGTCTGAGCCAGAAATCTGCAATTAGCAGCACTTACAGACACCAAACTTTCTATATTCTGACGGGTTTTACAGAGGGATCCATTCACATGTAGTCGGATTAATAGAACATCTTACTCCTAAAACATGGCAAAAGTTGATTTTTTTTGTTGACAGTATTTTATAATTTATAGAGTGATAAAAGAAAGATATCCAAAATCCCTTCTATAAAAGCTTTATCGCTAATATATCAGCAAAACTAAACAACAATTTTGAACCTGGCTTTATCCAATGTCCAGATTTACATTTTGTAAATTCATGCTAATCCATTATTCTCTTTTACATAATTAAACCGTAAATGTCAGAAAACTTGTAATAACTTGGAAAGTTTCATTGTGATTTATATGTTAAAAATGTTACCCTATTCACCTGGGGTGTCTCTTAAATAAATCTTAAGAGCAAAACAGTTCGTCCTTCCCTGCTAATGTGATTTAATCTATGAGGATATTTTCTCTCCTATAACTGACACAGCGCACACTTCAAAAATCTCCCTTTTACTCCTCAAATTGTTTGTAATGTTTGAGCAAAACTAAAGCAACATACACTGATGTCACTTCTTTCGTCCTCCCCAACACCTGTAAGAAGACTTTGCTGTGTTAAATCGCTGCGGTTCAGCTGAACTCGATGAAATGAATTGAATTTTTGGCGCGTAAACGTTCAGACCAGGGTCAGAGATGAAACTGGAGGTGCTCTGAGGGACGGCTGACACGATGGCTGCTGGGGCTCGTCATTTCTTGCATACTTGTCTGTTGAAGCTACACTTTGTATTATAAGGCTTATGTGACACTAAAACAAGTGATGGAAGTCACGATTTGACAGACTTAAACTGGAGACGTGCAAAACCAAATGATGTAGGAGATTAAAACTTCATTAAAACATTGACTTGTTTTGTGTCGTCATTATCTGTGTTAATCTTATCAAAGGGTTTGGGTCCGTGTATCGTCAGTTCAACGATTTCATTGAATACTGGAAACAAAAAGAAAGAAGGTTTGAAAGGAGAAACCCACCTAAATTAGGAAATCCACTATATTATTTCCATGGCCCAGAAAAGTACAAGAAATATTTGTAAGCACAAGCTTCTCTCTCTAAAGTATAAAGTTTGGAGCTGTCCCATTGGCAATAAATGGGAGCCTGATTTTGTGGATGCACCACTGTTTTTCTTTTTATACCCAAATGAGCTTTATTTTATTGTCGAGTTCTCAGTTCTGAAACAGAAAGTGTTCCCGTTTCTACTTAAATGTTGCTCAAATTTTAACCATATTTTCAGAAAACTGGCAAAAGTAAAAGCAAATATATCTGCTTTTCCTACTGTTACTATTGTATGTGGCGTTAATTCTCCAGTCAGATAAGGTAATTTAGAGCAAACTTTAAACTAAGGAAAACAATGGATGTATAATGACGGAGCGCGCACCAACAAAGAGTTTTGCACAACGAATATTATAATAATGTACATCAGGAAAGTTTTAGTAACAACACTATGTGCATATACTAAAAGCCATTCAAAGATGATGATGAGAACTCGCAGTGGCCAATGCAATGATGGTACGTCATCATCTCTTCACTGAATCTGTTTCCATTGCACTTAATCGCATTTATCTTTTATCAGTATCAGTCCAACTACAGATGGTTTATTAAGTTTGTTGAACATTTTAACATCTTATTAGCTGAGATAATCAGTTTTGAGATTTGCTTTGTCTCTAGATGGTACTCCATAATATCATTTAGTTTAACTTATTATTACTATTTACTCAGCTCATGCTGCAAAAGCTGAGTAAATAGTTCAGGTTCAACTAAAGTCTTCTGAGAAGATGTAGCAGATAGTCATAACCTATAGAAAGTCTACTAATTAACTAAAGATAATCTAAGTTTACATGTACGGAATAAAGTCAGTTTAATGATAAATAAAACAGTTGAATTGTTGAATCTCAACTAATAAACTATTAAAAATATGGGAGAAGCTATCAGTAGGTGGACTATGCAAATAAAGTGTTTCCAAACCTTTTTGTTATCTTTACAGATTTTTTTTTGGAGCTTCATGCATTTCCTCTCGAAAATTAAGAATTAAATATGCAGATAAAAAAGGGGGATAGAAAAGCAGATTATAAAATCTTTCCCAGTTAAGTGTCATTGGAGCATACCCAGACTTTTTACTTGATGAAATCACAAATTTGAGTTTTAGATTTAGGTTCTGGATTTGAGAAAGTTTTCTTGTATTTTTGGACTGTCTGATATCAGGGGAATAACGTATGAATTTTGAAAATGGACGTAGTTCTCTGAGGGAAAAAAAGTAAAATGTGGAATTTTTTTTTGTATTTTTGTATTTTGTTCTGAAATGGGTAATCTAATAACATTAGAAAATGATTCCAAACATGGTAGTTTACTGATGGGTTATGTACAGTCATATTTACAACATTATTACAGTATTTTCAATACAATCAATATCATGGTCATAAAAATATGTTGTATTTATAAAACTTTTTTTTTACTTTGCAAATATCTACTACTTAAAAGAAATTTTTTTTTTGCAATAGTCATTTGCCATTTTTTTTGTTCTATCTGAATAAATCACATTCGAGTCCTTTACGAAGAAATCACTCTAAAATTTCTGAAGTGTGCAGCCTCAATGTTAAGTCATATGAATATATATGAATAATAATATTTTGGGACTCTCAGTCATTATAAGACAAATTAAACATTATTTAAGCAAACAAAGAAATAGGTCACGTAGGGCACCTTCCAACTGAAAATGTTTTCATTACCTGCATTCACAAGCTCAGTCCTTTCATGTGCACGATCAATAATACTACATATATACATACACAGTAAAAAAAAACCCCAACAAGATTTAAAAAGTGCAAAATCAGCATATTGGTTTTGGTAAACATTGTGGAAAAAATGGAGTGTTGAGAGTTTAAAAGATGCAAATTTAGGTATCCTGAAAATCTTTGACACCTTGTGTGTTTGGTTTCATGAGGTTTGGATCTTCAGTCTTTCCCTTTCCCCTTTTTTGGTGCTTTGTTGGATTTGTTGAGGATCTTCATGAGGTTTTTGGACATAAAGTACGGCTTCTGTAGAGATCCGTCGTTACGCTCCAAGTCCTCCACTGTGAGAGTGAGAGCCGAATTGAGTGAAGTGATGTGACAGGACGTGTGTATTGTTGTATCATTCAATTAAAAATCATCCAATTTAAACTGTTAGCTTCTTAGCTTTAGATTGACATTTAAACAATTTAATTTAGTATATTTTCATGTTTCAAAAATCTTTCCCCACAAAAACATTGATTTCTCATGTTGGCAAGTATCAACACTAAAAGGTACTTTTTGCTCATATGTTGATAGGTGTAGATATCAGTCTACGGTGACTGATAATCCGTGAATTCAATCTTATTTTACTCAGTACTCCTGTGTCAATAAAACATTACATTTTGGATGTATAGGATTTTATGAATACTCAGTAAACTTTAAATGTGTACTCACAGAAGCAGAGGAAGAGTGTGTCCACACACATGTTGTACACACTGAAGAATCCATGAGCTATGAGATAGCTACCAAACACCACCGTCTACAAACAAACAGATTTGGAGAAACGGGAAAACCAAAATTATTCCGATGTATCTGAAGATTTATATTAAAACAGAGCAGAATCATTAGTAACTTACAATGATTGGCATCCAGTAGTAGTTAAGGGTTTCAGCGCGGAAAGTGTCTCCTGGTAGCAGTATTCGACCAGAGAAGAAGAAGAAGGACAAAACGCCTGGACAGAGATTGAGATTTCAGTGTCTCTGGTCTTTTCTGATCAGTTCATCTAAATGCTACCTTGGCTTGTTTGTAACAAATCTTTATTTAGGGAAATTAATCCAAATGAATGCTAAAGCTTCTCTATATCTTTTGGATGTGTAAATAAGCAAATTTTTTCTACACAATTTTGCCAAAACGCACACTGCACCCAGGTAGCCAAAAAAATAAGTTCATGCTCTTTTAAACATACTGAATAAATTTATTGGGATCAACCTTAAAAACTTCTAATAAAAAAAATTTTTTACTCCAAATAACTATTTGTATATCAATTACTCGCCCCATGTTACTATAAATTTGTTAAAAACTGTTTTTTTCCGCATGCCTCCACAGTGAAAGAAGAATCCAAAAACAAAGAAAAATGTTGATGAACTGAAGTCAAAGCCTGGAACCAAGATTTGAAGAGAGTACAGGAAAGTTTGGAAAGTACTGAACATCTGGCTAAATGAGACTTCGATTATACTACATGAGTTGTGTGAGAGTTTGTGAATAGATGTTTTGATGTTTTGATGTTATCAAACGTGTACCCCTATGACTTCAATTCATCAACATTTTTCTTTGTTTTTGGATTCTTCATTCACTGTGGAGGCATGCAAGAAAAGTAACTTTTATTAATGAATTTTACATAACACAAGATGAGTAATTCATATGCAAATGTTCATTCTGGGGTGTATAAGTATTCCTCTAAACCCAGCATATGCACACATACACTGTCAGCAACTGTATCATGAACCAGTCCAACAACGCTTCTTTGACAAATTCTCCTAATTCATGGTGTCATCCTTACCGACTCCTGCGACCACCAGGAGCTTCCCAAAGAACAACAGCAGGTCTGTGACTTTATCAAGCACCACAACCCTGAGAGACACACAGGCAGAGTCAGAGAGACACGACATTTGCTGATTCTTTCAAACAAATGCAAATACATTCATGTTAGCAGCAGGTCAGATAACTTGCAGTTGGCTCTGAAAACACAGATAAATGACTTCAGCACAAACCTTATTACATTCCTCATAAGCAGCATGAAAGCATTTTTGGCGGAGACGCAGAAGTTTTTCCCATAAATGGCAATCTGTCGAGAAAACAAAATCAGCATCAAGCATGTTTTATGGTTTTTGATAGTACTCTGGCTGATTTCAAAATAGGGATTATTACTACAATAATGATGTTAGTGGTAAAGACAGGAAGGACCAATAACATGTGCGGAAACATGTTGTGCTCACCATGATGTAAGCGTTCCTGTTGAGGAACTTGATGAACTTCTCCAGACACCAGAGGCAGCACTTCATGCAACACAGCACGAAACGTGCACATGGATTCTGCGCCGCTGGAGACAAAAATCCAAAACATACATAAGTACCCAATCATTTATGTGACACTACTGAACTAACAGTGTCTGATTACCAGATGCAGACAGCCTACATGTCTTTAGTTTTATTTTTTCCACTGAGAGATTTGGAGAATAGTTCTAGAGGTGACATAAAGAGACATAAGAGAGAAAATTGTGGCTTGATTCACTTTTTAATATAAGTTTTGATTAACACAAGCAGAGTGCCATCGACTTCCATTATACTGGAGAGAAGGCCGACATCTCTACACTCTGTAACTCACACCAAAAACTACCTTGACTGAGTATTTTTGATATTTGGGTGAACTGTCCCTTTAAAACTAAAATTTGCCCTCGATATTGTGCATTTTGATCCACTGTCAAGATTTATTTACACTGACACACAAGTACAAACAAATTAAACTAAGCAGATAAAACACATTCAGTATTCTTTAACACAGACAGATAACGTGAGAGCGTACGTCAATCTTACCTCTTGTTTTGTGGTCAATGTACTCAAGAATGATCCTCACTAACTGCACCAGCGTCAGAATCAAAGCACCAAACGCCAAAGAGCCCACATGGTACCTGAAATGTACAAAATGATAACTTCTGAACGTCTGGCCCAGGTCTAAAGCGCCCTCCACAAGCCAGAGAGGGAACTGCAGTCCACAAGTTTGATGTTAACTTTTAGTTCTCTTTCTGCATAACCCTCTGTGGGATATAAAAAAGGGGTTGACCGATATTCATTTTTCAGGGCTGATACCAATTATAAGTAGTTAATGAGACTGATAACCAACATTTGGAACCGATATGCATTTACAATAAAAATGCAAATATTTCTGTTAGAATTCAAACTTTGAGATATGACAAACTTTGTTTAAATGCCTTTAGGAAATGTTAAATTAAAACTGAAACTTTTAACATCCTATACAGCAAGTTCTCTGCAACTTTGTTGTGATTAATGTCAAGTGAAAATTAAAAAAAAATAATAATAATACATAATTGCTCACTGAGGTTTTACAAAGTAAAAGTTCCTCCCATACTGAAACGTTCTTTGCATGTATTGCAGACTGCCTCCCCTGGTGTTAGTTGAGTGTAATACAGTGTAAAACAGACCAGAAAAGGAGAGACAGCTGCACCGGAGCCAAATTAGTGCACTTTTTAATTAATTTTATAGGTGATCATTAAAATAAAACAACAATACAGATAACCGTCAAAATGCCAAATATCGGCCCTGATAATTGGCCAGGTCGATAATCTATCAACCTCAAATATAATGTAAGCATTGCGCTACAATTACTGCACAGAAATCCAGAACTTGGGACTGCAGGTCTTCAGTATTTCAGACACTTTTGACAGGGATGACATTTATTATTGCAGTTTAACCAATGTGGCAGCAGCTTGTTAACATACCTGAGTGTTCGTATGAAGCTCGCAGACAAGGGAAATGTTGGGATATCGCCCGGTTTGGTGAAGGCCCAGTAGTAGGAGGCAAAGGCCCCCGCCAACGTACACTGCCCCAAAGCGAGGACGAAGTTGACACACCAGAGAAAAGCCACCACGTTGTAGATCTGCAGGTTAAAAAGGTTCCTCTGGAAGACGCCCTCGCTGTTGTATTTGATGAAGATGCAGCTGGCTGAGGGGCAGTCTGGGTAATCTGAGGAGTTGAATTTCTGAGAGGACGGCAGAGTGAACGAGTGGATAACAGAGAGTTAGAAAAGAAAAAGGGCAGTGGGTGAGAGGGTGTGTCTGAGCATCAACAGTATAACTTTCACTTCCATTTATTTTATATTTACCTTTTCTTAATGGTTTGTAATTTAGTTTTACATGATGAATATTTTTATATTAGTATTAGTTAATTTACAGTTCTGTTCCTGTGATTTCTCGGCCAAATTACTTCTAGTTCTGCTAATTGCACTAAAGAGAAAAATGTGAGGTTTCACTTCAGGTCACAATTTTTATCCACACTGAGTTTTGCCCACTCACCTGTGGGTCACAGTCCACGGTGCCGTTAATACTCCCACAACCATCAACACTGGAGTTGAGAGCCACCACTTTGTAGACTGGGCCTCCTGAAGTAGCCAAATATCTACAATTATCAATTTAAGAGAAGAACAGATACTCTGGACTGTAGTGCATATAATAAAGACACAAACACACAGCCTCATAAATGTCTGAACAAAAGTCTGTGCCTGCATTGACCTGCTTTATGCACATGCTGCCTCAGTCACCTGTATGTTTTTATTTATGAATGAATGAATTAAACCTTAATGGCCCCAAGGGGAATCACTGTGTGCACAAATGAGGTAAAGCTATTCTTCTAAAACTTATCTTCTTTCCTGAGTGTGACATATGAAATCTGCAATTTCCATTTGCATGACCTTTTTTACATTTTGTTATGCCTAATGTCTGCAGAATGATCTTAAGCTTTACGATTTGGTGGCCTTGAATGAGTTTAAAAGCACAGTGAAATCCAGGCTGTCTGCGTGAAACTGTTTTGTCTGATGGTATTATGTTATGCAAGTCTATGTGCTCTTATATGCTTTCAGGTAAATTTCATTTTTTAATTGTTGAAACTTTGCTCTCCTTTGCCAGGTCTGGCCGGTAAAAGAGACATAGCTAAATAAAGGTGAAATAAATAAATGGCATGCAGTGACATTAACAGCCTGCATACAAAATATTGAAGGATACAGAGCAGTGGCGCCCCAGTAGGCGACACACACCACGAGGAGAACAAAGGTGACCAGAGGGTACAGCAGAGTGGACATCATGTGACTGATTGCCCTGTGGAGTGAAAACACACATCATGAGTTTACAGGGTGGCTAAATGCAGTCTTCACAGAGAGATAATAAAAACCCAACATTAGCCTGATATCCCTTTAAACGAACTCACTTTAGGATTAAGATAATCTCATGGGTTAATATGAGTTGCAATTAAAAGTAAGTAAACCCTAAGGACAGTTTTAGTGTACGGTATTATGACTGACTTGCTGGACTCCTGGATGAGGGCGATGGCTATGAGGATTCTGGTCCGCAGGAAAATGATCGTCAGGAGAATGATCGCCTCCGCCACAGATATGATTATTACTGAGGAGTGAGGAGAGAAAACTGTCACAAGTAGAAAAAAATGCAACCTAAGCATAACTTAAAATGAGAACTCAAAAGACAAATATCCAACAGGAGCTACACTTACAGTCACGGCAAGCAAAAACCCTTAAGGGAATATTTCACCCCCTAATTGATCATTTGTAGATAAAGTACTCACTCTGTGTTACACTGAATTTGGGTAAAACAATCTTGTTTTTCCTGCATGCCCTCATGGTGAAAGACAAATTCAAAAACAGAAAAAGTCTGCATGAAGTGAAGGTTAGGGGGCTGCACTTAACAGAAAAACTACATCAAAACATCCGTTTCCAAACTGGCACACAACATTTGCAGAATAATCCTGGTCTCATTCACCAAGTGTTCTTCCCAAACACATGCATTTTTCACTTAAACATGATGATTAAAACACTTTCACATAAACAGTATTATGCACAGATGAGCAGCTGCCTGAGCAAGCATGTGTGTTTGAACAGAGTATGTGTGTCTGCATGAGCAGAGTTCAAATGCATGCATGCAGAAGTGCTTTAAACAGTAACGTTTAAGTAAAAATGCAGGTGTTTAGGAGTACTGAGCATACCACTGGATAAATGACATTTAGATTATACTGCAAGAGTTGTGAAAGTTTTGATGCTGTTGTTAAATTCAGTTCCCTTTCACTGCAGTAAATCAATAATTTTCTGTTTTGGGGATTTTCTGTTCACTGTGGAGGAATGCAAGGAAGACAAAGTTTTCTTTGTATTTGTATTTTCATGTATTCAGTGTAACATGGGGTGAGTAACTGATAAACAAACAGCCATTTAATGGGTTATGTATTCCCTTAAATCTGGGTTATCTTTTATCAGAAGCATTTTACAATGTCATGAATCAAAAGGTGTTGTAAACATGACGTGTGTATTTAAATGGTTTTATTGCATTTATTTTTGGATGTGGATGTCATGTATGACATCATTGGTTATTTCCATTCAGCGTTTCATTTCCTTTGTACTGGTATTTGCCTCTGTAAAAGCTGCTGTGGCACAACCAGTGTCAGGGATTAACTAGTTATTAAATTACAAAATAAATGTAATTGTAATCAATTACTCAGAAGAATACATCATTAAATAACAGTTACCAATCAAAATATTGGTGATTATAACGGGGTCACATATAAAAAGAAAAATCTTTTCAGTAAAAAGTTAATAAAACATTCACTTTGTTGCTTTACATCTTTTTGCCTTCTTCTGACATATTTGTAGTTCAGCAAAGCTGTTGAGACAAATTTGAGCGCAAAATTAATGCACTTGTGTTTTTAGGTGTTTTCAGCTTCATGGACCTGTTTCAAACATTTGTAGGAAAAGTAATCAAAGAGTAATCAAATGTACTAAGTGACATCAGTTATGTAACTTATTATATTTTTAATAGGGTAACTTGTAATCTGTAATCTACTACATTAGAAAAGTAACCTTCTCAACACTGGTCACAACATCACCAGTGCAGTCTATTTAAATATTTCTTGTTCATAAAGATCTTTTTCTTTTTTATTGTTCTAATCTTTGTATATTGCCCATGACCTAATTAGACACCCATACCTTTAAAGATGCCATAAAGTCCACGAGAAAACTAAAAACATAAGATTCATCACCATGAAAAGAGTTTGGTGATGTTAATGAGACTCACAAAAGGCCAGCCAGGTCTCTTTGACTTGCAGGTAAACATTGAAGTTAGTGGTGAAACCAATGTCAGTGATGGAAGCGGAGGCCTTCCTGTAGTTCTCGTACTCCCAGTAGCAGTGATATATACCTGCAAGAGAAACACACCAACGACTCAGAGGCTCCTTCAAACAGATAATTTCTTCATAACAAATAAACTGCTCTTGGTAACGTTGTGTTCAAAACAGAGTGAAACACAGCAAAACTTTCTCATTGAAAGGGAGTTGGATCTGCATCTGTTGTTTTTTTCGCCAGCATAGGAATTGGGCTGCAAAACAACATTTTATTTATTATTTATACGGCCTTTATGATCATACGTGCAGACTTTCACGTTTTCATATGATCTTCCAAGCAGAAAGAAATGAACAAAATTGTACATGTTAATATTTCCTTAAAAAACTGCAGTAGTGTTTACCATACGCCCCGGCACCCAGGACTCCTATGATGAGCACCCACACCATGACTGGAGCAGTGAATCTCAACAGCAACAGGAACAGCAGACTGAGCACCATGGCTATTAGCAGACCGCTGAGAGGGGAGAAGAAACAGTAAGGGAGGCAGAAAACAAAAAAAGAGAAAATTAAAAAAGGTTAAATGTAAAACCAGGTATGAAAGTTTAAAAAAAGGATAAGGATGTGTATGAGATGGAAGGATCAAATATTAAATTATAACACTTATAAAATGTTCTGTAAAAAATAAGGATTTCATGCTTATTTCATACAACTAGAGGTTCAGCTCTCTATTGCTGAAGTGATAGTTCGGATTTTTTAAAATGAGGTTGTGTGAGGTTCTTTTCCTCGGTCAGTGTATTACTCACAGCAGATGGGGGGTTGGCGTGCACCCAGTACCACCACAGAGGCTGAGCAATGTACTGCTGTGGACCGGAGCAGCAGCAAAATGTATTTTAGCCAACTAAAAAGTCTCACCTTAAAGTTTAAGTGTACACTATACTTAGATTATTTAAACCTTTTAAGCCTTCAGACGGCCCTTTCCGGTGAGGAACAGAAACTGATATTATCACTCTATTTAAGCCAGACTCCACTGATAAAAACAGTAATTGTAACTCACAGAACACAGGAGTTGCTGCTCCACCACCAGCTCAATTTGTTATATCGTTTGTAACCTTGTGAGATTTTGGTAAATCTGAACTAAGCCTTTAAAACACAAAAGTCACACGTTACAACTAAGTGATTGAAGCAGCGGTAGACCAGCAGCTCCAGTGTTCAGTGCATTAAAATGACTACGTTTCAGTTTCATTTCACTTCCCTCTCAGAGAGGGCTGTCTGATTACAAGGTGTCCCAAACTGGGAGCGCGCCAACTGCCATCTACTGTATGTAATACACTGACTATGGAGGAGTACCTCAAACAACGCCACTACAAAAAAAAAATCCAAACATCCTTTTAATCTTAAGAGTAGTTTCTATCTGTATTCATGCCAAGAGGTAGCAACGTATATCTGGTTTAAGTTCTGCAACGCAACTCACAGCAGGATCCACGGCCATGACGATGCAAAATCCTCAAAGATTCGGACGCCAATCTCTCTGGCATTGAAGCCTCTCACAATATCACTAACAGAGACACAAGTACGGACAAGCTGCGTTGGTGACAGTTCTCATTTCAAACAGTAAAAGTGAAAAGTGAAGGGTCGGGAAAAAAGAGAAATAAAGTAATAATAATAATTTCACTTATATAGCACCTTTACAAACAGAATTTACAAAGTGCTTTGACAAACAAGGCAAAGCAGAAAGGAGGGGAGTTTTTTGCAGACATAACATGACAAATGCAGCCAAACAGTAATACCGAACTAACGCAAGACAAAAGAGAGACAGAATCAAAAATAACAACAGCAACCCCCAGCCGGGGAAGAATAAAAAATAAATAAATTAAACGATAAAATAAAAAACTAACTTAAATTGATGAATAAAATAGACAAATCAAAATAGAATTAAAGTAGAATTAAAAAAAAGTCAAATTAAAATAGATGACATCACATAAAAGCAAGTCTATAAAAATGGGTTTTAAGAAGTGGTTTAACAGATAAGCTAAAAAGATAGAGCTAAGCCCAGACACTGAGTGGAGTATTTTTCAGCATGTTGTAAGAGTTATTACTCTAACTCTTTAAGTCCCAAGAGAGCGTTTCTCACAGCATCTAAGGCTACAAGAGCAACTACAACCAGCTGCTACACTAAGAGTCAACACACAAACTCACGACACCACCGACCCTGTGCTGGTAATGAAGAGAAGAAAGAAACACGTTAATTAAAAATGTGTGTGTCTTCATATGTGCCGTTATCTCTGATTTAAGAGTGTGTGCTGAAATTAATGGAGCAGTGTGTAGGATTTAGAGTTATCCAAGCATAAATTCCCTGTTAGGATTCCTTCAGGGTTCATTGTTCAGGTGGTTTTTACCAGAAGCTGAATAATCCACAGAGGCCTCCTTCTCTCCAAGAGAAACTGACCAGGTGATTTAAACTCGTAAAAACACTGAAAAAAGCAGTTTCATGTTAAAAAGTCACTTTTTCCAATGCTCTTCAGCTTGTCGTGGAGAGGCTGCCAACTACGGTGGCTGACGTGAAAACACAAAATGCCAATGGGCCTACTTCATCTGATTTTAAAGTGACAAAATGCAACAATTCTTATTATACACCAGGGTTCATATGGACACTTTTAAGTTAGTTTCCAAGCACTATTTTTAAATTTCAAGGATTTTTTTATTTTCAAAGCAACTGACTTTTAAAAATATTTTATTAAATACAAATAAATTACATGATCAGTGTCAACTAGTTAGAAAAATGAAAAAAATCCTCATTAAAACAGCACAATCTGTAGCACAAGGAAACAATGCCAGCTGGAACTTAAGTTGTATTTTCATGATATTGGAGCACTGCTTAATAGAGAGGGAAAAAAAAATCATGGTCAAAAACCGGCTCACTAAGTTCAGTCATGTTAGGTTTTGCCATGTCAACATTTGCCTACTGGCTTTGCTGGAGTTTTATGAGTAGAGTGAAGTAACAATGAACTACAGTGTCAGGCAGCAAATGATAAATGTGAGGGAGATAGGAGAGGGTGACGGCGCCGGGGTCCAGACAGACACGTCAGAATAACATTTTAAAAAAGAAAAGAAAAAAAGAAAAAGCATAACGATTTCTAATTCTGAGCAAATTAATTATAATAACTTGATAAACAAAAAAGCTTTGTTTAAAAAGGTGCTATTTTCAAAGTATTCAAGAACTTGATTTTTTCCCCCTGAAAATTCAAGCACTTCAAGGACCATGTGCGAACCCTGTTAACACTAAAGAAAACATACCTATTATATAACATTCCATTTCTGCCAATACATCCCTCTAAATCCTACACACTGGACCATTTGTTTTCGACATATAATGAGGTCATGAATCCACTGTGTCTTACCCAGTGCCGTTCATGATTAGGGAGGATGTTTCATTGACAGAGGAGGGTAATCCTGGAACTTTGGAAAACTCTGCAGGGATATCTGCCAGTTTTGTGATATCGGGTAAACATCTCCCCAGCACTAACAGAAGAGAAAATTACATCAGCTTGGAACTGAATTATACTGTATTACTAATTTTACATTTAAGCACAAGCCATCATCCACTGGATAAAGATGGATACAAACAAAAAGTAGTGGTGTAGTTCCTGTTCAGTCACAGTTAAATTAACACTTTTAAATTCCTTTAAAATTATGTGGAAAAACTTAGTTGGAACAACTTAATTTTTATGAGTTCTAAACTTAAAAACTTGTGTTTATACATATGGTAATTAGATACATAACACTTTAAAATTCCATTTAAATTATGTGGAAAAATTAGTTGGACCGACTTAATCTTTATTTGAAATTAACCTAAAAACTTGTGCTCATAATTATGGTAATTGGTACTTAATTACTATATTTTATGAACACATATTTATAAGTTGATTACTCATAAAAATAAAGTTGTTCCATCTAATTTTCTATTTTAAACAAATTTTAAGGTGTTATGTACTAAATTAACTGAAATTATTATGAACACAAGTTTTTAAGGTGATCATAAAAATTGCAACTAATTTTTCCACATTATTTAAAGGGAATTTTAAAGTTTTGTGTACTTAATTATCATATTTATGAACACAAGTTTTTAAGTTGATAACTAACTCCAGCAACTACTTTTTTGCACATAATTTTTAAGGAATTTTACAGTGTTGCCACATGAAGCTTCATGAAACTAATAACTAGCCTTTTAACGAGAGCAGTTTCACCTACCAGAGGTTGTAGGCATTAAGAAGAAAGGACACAGCTCCTTGTCCACAATCTCTTTAACACTCTGAAAAAACATCACGTGGTAAGAAAAGAACAATACATAACATCTTCCATAAACCAAAATGATTCCTTTACCAAAAAATATTTTTAAAAAATGTTACATTTGGGAACTTTCAGGGAAACGCCCAACATGCAGTAACAAACCGGGACTCACCAGTTCAGTAGTTGCCAGGTCTAAGTGTGGCACACAGAGGCTTTGATTGAAAACTTCTGCTGGCTTTTTGGTATATTCCAGTATTCCCACAGCCCAGAACTCAGAGGGACAGGTTGAAACGCACACCTTCAGGTAGTGAAAAAGATGACTTTTTTTTAACATTTGGAAAATACAGTAAATGGTAAAAAATAAATAAATAAAAAATCAAGCAGCCTTTTCTACCTGTGTGGTTGGACACTGAAAACCGTTGAGAGCAGTTGCCATAACATTAACGGATGTGGCACATTTAAGAATGTCCATGTAGAGCAGGCTGGGTCGGCCTCTGAGACAGAAAGAAAGAGTTGATTTTGTATCAGTTAAATGCATATTTATTATATTAAGTGCATGTAAAAATATATGAAAAAGTAAAAAAGAGTAATTACTGATTTGGTGTGATGCCACAGAACCACCCGGTTGAGTTTCTTGGATAAAGAACATGTCTTGGATCTCCATAGAGCCAAGCTAGTAGACAAAACCATACACACATTCAAACAGAGATAAGAAGAAAAACTGATGACGCAAAACATAATGACAAGTTAGTTACGCTCCATTATGTCCATTTTATGTTTGGCACTGACAAAGGGCATGTAGGGATAGGTGTGAAAAATATACTCTATGTAGACTGGCTCACAAATTACCAATTTTTTTAGCACCTGTCAAAATAATGTATGTTTTCAACTATGATTGTCTACGACATCACATCTATCTATATGTGTTACATTAAAACACATGCTTGGGACTGTATCTCTGTACACTGCACTTGTTCTGTGAACCTCGGACCTCGGCTCATTCCTTGGACAGTTAAACATATTTTTACACAAACCACCACTTCTAAAAACTGCACTGCTCTGTCATTTTAATTAAGGTATATTGTATATATTTAAAAAAAAAAAATTCTAGTTCTGTTATCTGATGCCTTTCACAATCTATTTCTAAGTTCCCACAAATTGCAAAAAAAGGCCTGAAAATTAGTTAGTTTTTTTTTTAGTTTTCTGGTGTGTGTGTGTGTGTGTGTGTGTGTGTGTGTGTGTGTGTGTGTGTGTGTGAGAGAGAGAGAGAGAGAGAGAGAGAGAGACTCAGAAGGTGCTGAAAATTTAAATACATATAATTTTCAGCACTTTTGGGGTTTTTCTTTGTCTTTGTTTTGTTTTTACTTTTTTTTTTTTTTGCTTATTTTCAGGTAATTTTACTTCTTTAACTTCTTTATATTTAATTTTCTTTTTCCAAAGTATTTTTTGCCTATTAAACAGGACAGCTTATTTACGGTGAAAGGGGAAGTGAGAGGGGACAACATGCAGCAAAGGGCCATACGTTGGAATCAGGTGAGCTACTGAGCGCCCCTTTAATTTTATTTTCTATTAATATGTTTATGTTATGCACCAACCGATCAAAGCAAATTCCTTGTTTCTGTGCAAACCTACTTCTGATCTACTTCTTTTGATTTTGAAAAAAAATGTGGTGGTAATATAACTCAAATGTCCTATTCAGGTCACAAAATTTGGTGTTCTACCAGATGTTCACACGTTATTCCAGTCCAACCACAAGAGGGCCCAACAGTCTCTCTGACAGGATGATCTTACAGTTCTGATCTCTTTTGTCCCGCTAGAGTTTTCTTTGAGTGCACTTATTGTGAGTCACGTTATTTAAAGTGTCATCTACTCTCTTCATCTTAGTGACACACACACAATTTTTCACTAAAGAATAAATCCAGTGATTATGTATCAACACTGACCTGCAAATAACTACAAAAACAACTTCACCTAAGCTGACCAGTGCTTTTGAACTGCTTCCACTGAAGGAAATAGCCGATAATTTGGGACACGGTCAGCCGCTGACACACATATTACGTATCAGGCTTTTGTTGACTCTAGATAAGAGGGCCCTGAGTGTTGGAATGAGTTTGGTGACGGGGCAATAAAGAGCCGCTGACTGGATGTTTGCAGGGAAATCAGCTGTTCGGACTTTAACACATATATTGTAACACTCTTTTAAATCACTTCTTAAAACTCACTTTTACAGACTTGCTGATATGTAATGTCACCTTTATTTATTTATTCATTTTTTAATCTCTCTTTCTCAAACCATTTTGCTGCTCTGACTCTAGTTATCCGTTCCTTATCCTTCTTATGTCCTTTTATGACCATCTTTTCATGTTTTAATGAACTTACTTGTTCATTTATCTTTTATTCATGTTTTTACCTTCTTATCTTTGTTTTATCCCCACTGATGTGATGTTGTCTCCTTATATTATTTTTTACATAGTTTTTATCATTTTTTACTGCATTGAAAACAAATAAATGTATTTCTTAAAATATTTGTTCAGTTCCCTGCACAAAAAAGTGGAAGAGAAGGGAAAAGAGAGGAGACAGTGGAAAACAATGACTGATTATGTAGGTAGGGGAATAGGGGACTGTGTTGGTGTCAGGTTACTCTCACCTAAAATCCCGACTGCTATGTAGCCGAGGATGACAGCCATGAACAGGATGCAGCAGATTATATCAGTGCATCCCCTGATGAAGAGAAGAGAGACAGCAACAGGTTAATGTGTGCTGGCTGAGCTTTGCATGAAAATTTGCCTGGTGGCTGACAAATGTGATTCTGTCAGTCAACATAAAGTCAGCGAAATTTCACAAGATATTTATACTGAAACAGCAAACAAACAAATGAAAGATTCACCTTTTCTTTATGGGTCCATTGAAGTTTGGGTCAAACTGAGCAGGTTCTCCTGGGAAAAGAAAACAGGATTAAAAAGCTTTTAATGCAAAGTCAATTAATCACAGACTGGTGCAACGTTATCATGTGACATTAATCAGCAAGTGTGTTTGGTTTCACAGAGATTATCAAGGACACATTAGTTTATCGCTAAGTTCTGTAATGGCATTTAACCCGCCTTTACACTTCAAGGAAACACACTGCTGATTAAATCTGTGCATATGGTCAGTAGCTGAAATACTGTAAATATGAGGAAGTTGGTGCTCTTTAAAAAAAAAAGACTCTTGAGGGGAACGGCTAATTTGTTCATTTTGACCTGAGCTCATTTTTAACATCCCAAAGGAAAAATTTGCTCCTCACAGCAGTCTTTTCTTTGTCTCTGAGAAATAAATCAGCGTCTTATATCAAGATTACTAAATTCTGATCTGCTTCTTCCAAACCCTCCCTTAGGAGAAATAAGGAATAAATAAAAAAGAATAAATCAGTAGGAGTTCTAGCTGTGTTGATAAGCTTTTGAGAGTTTTCTCAGCTCCATAAACAGAAAAAATAGAGTTGAGACTTGTTCAAGTTGTCCAGGTTTTCTTTTGTATCTCACTGGTGTCTCAAGAGTTGACAATTAAAGAGAGATACAAAAATTAGTGTAGTGAGAAAGAAAAAAAATAAAAGACAAGAGGAAGGCTATTTCTCAGAAATGGAATTTAAGAAGTAAGAAAATGGTCAAAATCTCATACTTACATTATATTAACCATTTGAAACCTGAAGCAAATTGGCCTGATTTCTTTCAAAAATATTGGAAGAGGGCAAATGACAGCTGAACAAGAAATTACCGTTAAACGTAAATGTTCAAAGAAAATTACATGAAATCAGCAAGAAAATAAAAAATGAACACAAAGAAATTACTTGGAACATTTTTTTTAAAAAAAACAACATACTTATAAATATGTCCTATAATATAATTTGAAGTATATAATTACAATAATCACACATATATATATATATTCTCTTTTCGCCATTTGCAAATTTCTTGCTGATTTTTTTCTTGCATTTTTTGAATGTCTTGGAAGGATATTAGATTTTGCTTTTGAAAGGCATATGAAGGCAGCACAAGAACACTGATGTCGATCCAGGTTTCAAAGGGTTAACTTCAGTTATGTCTTGGAGAGAAGGCTGTACAACGTCAAAATTTTATTTTGAATTTTCCTTTCCTTTGGTAAATGAGTTTCAGGATAAGAAATATATTGAAGTTTGTCCTTTTCTTGGAGTTAATAAATTACAGTGTAACTGAATGAGGAAAAACTTTTATAGACAAGAGATTTTATGGGTTAGTTGCTCACGGGTGCTTTATAATGACATGACCATAACAGAGGTGACACGTATTACAGGAAAGAAACGTCTCATTTTTGTTTCCTGGAACAGAGAGAGAGAGAGAGAGAGAGAGAGAGAGAGAGAGAGACAGACTGCCAACAGGAACAGACATTGATGCCTACATGGTGTTGTTCAACTCACACAAGCTGCTTTCCATTTGAACTAAAGAATAGTTTGATCACCATAGTTCCCTCATTTGCTGCGAGAATAACGACAAAGGGATCAGAGTTGAGGCACGACAGTGACACTCGCAGCTCAGGCTTATTTGAATACAATTTGAATTCAAAGTATGGCTTTTGGAAGAGAAAGAGTCACAGATGTTTGATCATTTTAATGGTTAAAATTGATGATCTGATAAGTTGTTTGACGAGATCTCAACGAAAAACATTCCTATAATGGGAGTCAAATCTGTGAGTCTTAATTAGCTTTCATTCCTTCATCCTGTTGGGCAGGAAAAACACAACAAACAGCTTAGAGCATGTGATCGTAAGATACACCTGACACCATTTGGCAGGTATCAGATTGAAAAAAAACCAAAACAAAACAAAAGATAACCATGCACGAGAATAAGCATTTCATATAAGGTTGTGCTGAAGATTCTGAACATACAATGTGACAAAAAGTGTGCAGGAGTTCCTATGGTTATGTGTGGGATTTCTATCTGATACATGCAAATATTAAAGTGCTTTCTGAATTTGATTAGCCCTCAGGAATGGAAATTTTACCATGCGGCTGATCATAAATATTTCTCTCAGCAGCTACAGCAAAATGATCTCCACTGACTGTAATTTGAAAAGGGGTGAACGGAGACTGTGTCAACACTACAAGCACACTCTCAGGACACCTGAGTATGATGCAAATACTCAAACAGGATGTAATAAGGTTGTAGCCTTTCAGTCGGCTCCAAGATTTAACACAGAACACATACATTTAGGATGCTGGTTTCACAAACTTCTACACAAAAGCCAAATTAAAAATTAAAAAAAAGAAAAAAGTCCATGTAGCAGTGGCACAGTGAGAATAAAATTCCATGTCTTACATAAATACTGTCCTCTAAACAAACTCTGATGATACAGTAATATCTAATATGGATCTTATGTAAACAGCATGTGAATTTGACAGACTACTCATCCGTGTCATTGCCTTTAAACTGTGTCATAGACCTTCATTAGTGAAAGAAAAATGACTGTGACAGTGATATGAAGTTTTCTCAACAAGGGAACCTGTTCATCAGCCTCTTGTAAAGCCATGAGTGTCATATTTCACCTGTGCCAGGACACTGCTGTGTCTGGAGTCAATGACAACAAGGAAAATGTCTCACTGTGACTGTGCAACACATATAAAAATGTACTTTTCAGAATTTATGCCCTTGTAAAAAGCTGAGGGAAAGCTTTAAAGCTGTAAACCTTGGACACCAGACAGGATGGCTGTAAGACGATGGCTGTGAGGGTCATCGCTTGACCTTGGGTTTCTAATTTTATTTTGTTTATCAAAGAAATGTGTCACTTGAATCAAAGAATATCTTTATTTAAGTAGTTGTGATGAATATTGTAAAGATCATTGGTTTATTGTAAACTTCACCCTTCTCTATGTTTTATTGTTAAAAGAAATGACAACAAGAGTAATTGGCAACTTGCAGTGTGCACAGACCTATCGTAAGAAAACGTAAGAAAGAAAAAGAAAAGAAATAGAGTAATCATTACAAAGGGGCGTATCCATTTAAAAGTGTGGTTGATATAATTGTCAAAACTGTTATGTGACTCCTGAATAACGTCATGGTTAAACATGTCAGCAGCAGAAGGGACTCTTATCATTACAAATGCTCAAGAGAACATGGAGAGTATACGGTTGAAACTAAAGATCACTTTCATTATGGATTGATGAAAATGATAAATGATTTAGCCAATAAAATGTCAAAAAATAGTGATGGATGCCCATGATAGTTCTCCAGTGCCAAAGATGAAAAAGTGCCAAACCCAAACTGCTGTTGTCAAAAACAATGATTTATCCATACATAAGGACTCTAAATATTTAAAATGATTTCAATACTCATTTTTCATAGTATCAATATCACTCATTCTTGCTCTTTTTTATTGTAAATGTTTACTACATTCTGCTTTTTTCTACTTTTAACCAAGTTATCCTTATTTTATTTTGCTATGAAAATGTCTATTTTTGCCTATGGTATCAAAAATATATTAAAAATTTCTAAAGTGAAGTTAGAAATTGCTGTATCATGACAACTCTAATCCAAACAAATTCAGTTTAATAGCATAAATATATGACAGAGAAAAGTGTCCTCACATTTGTGAAGCTGTGAACAGCAAATATTTGGCAGATTTTCTTCAAGTTTAATAAAATAAATCTACCTGATATTAGAAGGCTGACATGGTATACACTATATCTTTAATTCTTCAAAATATAACGTTATATAAACATAACATGACATCCTTTTTTTTCATTTTCTGACATCTTAAAAAAATATTATTAAATTAATATTATATTTCAGTGGATATTAGTAACTGCTGTTTTTTGTTGTTTGTTTTTTTTATGACATCTATGTAAGATTTGCATTAACCGTCAGCACTTTCATCCCGACTGTTTGGCGCCCACTAATTTATTGTTTTTATCTAAAGTATTATGACCCATGGGAGAGGAATTATTTAAGTGTATGAATGTTTGTGAAGTTTTTAAGTGAATGTGAAGCAAAAAACAAATTCACATGTGAGTAGACAATAAAGATGTCTATCCTATTATATTATATTATTTCTTATTTTTGGGAGGAATATTGTACTACTATGTGATGAATTTTAGACCGCTTTCAAAAACAGACACTCCGCTTTTCAAAATAAACCCATTAGTGACTCTCCAGCTTAATACATTACCTACATTAACTTGGTTGTGATTTAAATACGACCTGAGTCTTTTCCCCTTGTTGCCTCAAGCAGCTTTAACAAACTTCCTTGTCAATGATTTGCAGCAAAAAACCCTCGCAAGTCACTCATTTCCCAACACTGAGTGTCTTCACAGGAAAACGGGTTGCATTCAAAGCGTGTAACTGCTCAAAGACAGACAAAACCCAAACATGTTGTACAACAAAACGACCAAACTTAATTGGGCAACAACTGGCACTCTGAATGCAAAAGGATTTCTACTTCCTCATAAGAGAACTAGCAGGAAGCTGATTCCTATTTGCCGAAACATTAATTTATATACAAAGGCTTTTGAGAACAGAGACTCAGTAGATGTCACTATGATTAGTAAACTGTTAGCTTGGACATTTGCGGTCATTTCTTCTGTTTTTCTCATATTCTCTAGTGTTATTGGAGGAGAGATGAAATCCGATGGGATATTTACCTCCAGGGAGGGTTTATTTACTGTGGCCTTTGAAAACCTCCCTGACTGTCAATAGACGTGTGACACCATCAATTCGTCAAATACCACAAAGAGTAAACAGGGATGCAGAGATCCGCTGACAGAAGGCTGAAAAAACAAACAGTCAAAGGCAGGTCTGAAATGTGTCAGCAGACAGTCAACTTTCTCTACTCCACCCCCCTCAGTCTGCATATACCACAAAAAAAAAAAAAAAACATTTAAAGATTCAACTACATAAAGGGTCAGCTTGTCTGTTATGTAGCTTGGGGCCAGACACAAACAAGCTTTTAAAAGTTAAATAAAATGAATAAATATCCTCTGCATGACAAGCAAAAATAAATCTTAGGTTCCAGCTTTACAACTGACATTATTTTAAGTTTCTCTGAGTCTTAAGAAAAAGTAAACAGGATTTTTTGGGAAGGGGTTTTGGACTGTTGGTTGGACAAAAGAAAACATTTGAAGACGCCGCCTTCAACACCGTGAAAAAAAAAAAAAAAAAAAAGATTACGAAAGGAAATATTTGGCTAATTAAATGACAATGAATATAATCTTTAGCCTCAGGCCTTAAGTCAATGATTACAGTCACAGCCCAAAGCAACAAATCAACATTTGTTTAGTGTGAAAAAGGTCCGTGAATTAGATTTCTAAATAGCCATGAATAGCTTATAGCTCACAACAAAATAAAGACAGCCTTCATGACAACAACGCAAACACAGACTATTTTTTATATCTTTTTATAAGCGCTGCTCAGTTGACAGTGTGGTTGTTTTAATGCATTGTTTCCTGACACCCTGAAGCCTTGTCAATGTGCTTTTTCATTTTTAAATTTATCTTTGAGGATTTCTAGAGGCCCAAAAGAAAAAAAGTATACAATATTTTAGATAAAAACATGATTAACACCAGCCAAAATAATAATAATAATAAAATAAAACCTAACTGATTTAAAATATGTTTTTATTTTCTGACTGGCAAACTTTCCTGTTTATTGTAAGCCATTTCCTCTTTTGTAGGTCAACTATCTGGGATGTTTTGGCTCAGCAATAAATATATTAAAAAATTCTGACATCATTTTGTTGTATGTAAACCATTAAACCATGTTTATTGATAGCATGTTGGCACACATAGGCCTACATGCTGACTCACAAACACATCAGTAGACACATTTGGCCCCAGGGAAAGATTTTAGTTTGTCTCTTTGGCACAATTTAAACTGTAGAAGCTGTATTTAAAAACAAAAAGTAAGAAATTTACCACTAAAGATTAAAATAGGTTGATAATTGCTTATGAAATGTAATATGACCTAAGGTTAAAGATAGCTAACACTAACAAACAAAGGAATACGGTAACAGTGAAAATAATTCGGTAAAATTACATATCACAAACTTCTCTTGCAGACACAAAATTTTGGAAAAACTCAGCATGAGACTAAAAATAAACACGACTTTCTGACTTGTTAAAAGTAGTTGTTATTTAACGTTAATTAGCTAGTTAGCTGAAGATGTTGGTGTTAACAGTGAATGCTCTGAGGTAACGGGCGATGTCGACTCACCGTACTCTGAGTCCGGGTTTTCCTCCTGTTTTTTGCCCATTCTCCGCCTTTAACCTCCACCTTTTTCTGCCTCAACTTCAAAAATTAACCGTAAAACTTTGCTAAAAACAAGATAAAAGCTCTAAAACAGCGTTTAAACCGAGCTCCACCGTGTCTGAGCGGACCTGGTTACTAAGTTAAATCTTTTTCTTCCTGGCGGTTGTAACTAGGCAGTGACGGCACGAGGGCACCTGCTGAGGGATGCGCACCTGCGCGCGCCTCCGAGATCGTTTATTGACATAGTTAGGAATCACTCTGATCTGAATATGATTGTGTTAACCTGAACTTTTAGGGTTAACTAATTTGGTTTAATTAGGGACTGTTCTTTATGTATCAGAGGAAAGGGTGGCTGGAGTGTGACTTTATGATTTTTTTAATGTTTGTTTGTTTTTTTTATTCTCATTATTATTATTTCTGATTTTACTTTGAGCCTCCCAAAGCCACAAACAGCCTGTTTTTCTTTGAGCCTCCCTGAGTGACTTATAGAAATGCATGACCCTCCCTCCACAATAAATTTGGTATTAGATTTGATGGTTGGAATTTAGAGTTTGGGTTTATTAACATTTGCAAGAGAACTATACTATATTTATATATTAAAATTAAATAATGTCAAAACTACAGCAACATTGATGTGTAACTAGATTAGGTTTTTTATGTATCATTATTATTATTATTTTGTTGTTATTATTATTTAAAATGTATATCTATAATTGATACATGTTTGTCAAAGTTTTTGCCTTTAAAGAGATATTGCTATGAGGGATGGAGTTTGTGAATGTTTGTTCTGTTTATTTCAAATGAACAAAAAAATTCAATAAATACATACAATGTATAAAAAGTGATTTTGAAGAAATAGCACTATTTTAGGCTTGGATTTGGTTGTTTTTTATTTGTCTTTAAGTGTCACGTGTCCAAGGACAGTTGTAAATTTAAAAATCCATCAATTATTTCTGTTTTTATAGTTTCTGGCAATGATGAATGGAGTGATTTTGCATTTTATGAACTTTAGCCCTAAAATTTAGGACTGCTATATGTTAAAATGTAGTTTTTACAAGTTTATTATCTCAGTTTATGCTGTGTTTGAGCTTAATTAAGTTAAAACATGCTAAAAACTAATATGTGCACAATTTCAAGTGGTTTGAGTTTTTCATGGTTTTAAGATTTCCTGAAAGTAGCTCCTCCTTTGACAATAAAAATATAAGTGGATCTAAAATGGTGAGCAAGTTTTAATCTGTAGACTTGAATATAAATCAATGACAATGGAATAATTTACCAACCTTTTTTCTTAAGTAAACTGTTTCCCTGTCTGCAATTCGAAGAAACGCGTGGACACTGAATTATTGGCAGAGTGAGACATCTTCCTTTTCCACAGCTCTCTCACTCTCTTAGCCAGAATACAATAAAAATACAATAACCCCAACAGGTAACTGTATTGATGAGAGCTCACCTCACTTGACATAATAATGTAAATACTGTATACACACACAAAATTACTTTAGAATAAAGGGCAGAATTACAGGATTACTTGTGATATTGTAGTGAAAACAGGTTTAAAAAGAGAATCACACTTAATACAAGAGCCTTAAGATCAATGAGCTAATTTATTAGACTAAATTTGATAAAGAAAACAATGTGTATAAAAATAAAGAAAATAAAACTGACATAATCATCCAACACTATCCCTCAGGTCCTTAGTGAGTCCAGAATTGGGCTAAGGGTTGACCCATCACTGTACTGTATCAAAAATGCATTGCGTTTTTGGCACAACAGAAAAAATATAAGTGTATGACAGTTACATGACGACAGACTCACTAATGCACAACTTCATGTGTCAAGGCAAACAAACATAGTGATGTACAATTAACAAACTGCATGTATAGACTCATAAATTGTGTTTTATATCCAGAAAAATATGTTAAGGCCCAAACCACAGGCGGAAATAATCAACAGTAAGGTAGCGAGTTTTGGAGGAAAAAAAGGACTTTTCAAGTAGAAGAAACAGCACCATGCATCAAAAACAACATTTTAAACATGATAAAACCCTAAAAGAGTATATCCAATGACACTGCGCGCATGTGAAATTGACAATGTTAATCCTAAGGCCCAATGGTTAAGTGTTTTAAGAGTTTCCCATCATGCTAATCCCACAGTCTGTTCCCGTTTCTGGACAAGCCTCCAGTCGAGCCAGTCGGCTCTGCTCCAAGGCGATGGCCTCAGCTGAGTGCTTGCATTTCTCTGATCCACACTGGCAGGTGAAATACTTGCTCTTAATGTCCCAAAAGCGGTCTCCATAGTCGAATCTAATGAAACAGAAAATATTAGCAAAGTTAAAACTATTTGTATAGTTCTTAATCAAAGTTACAACCAGGTGGGCTTCATGCAGATATGTTATAAATACACAGAAACCTTAAACTTAGTTAGAAAAACTCATCAGAACAAAGTGATTCAATGAAAAATATTAGCCAAGATTAGACGACCAAAAACAGAAATACAGATGTGGGAAAATTACATAAAGATAAGAGGGTTAATATGTAATTGAGTAACAAATAAACAACATAGAGAAAATAAGATAAGAAAATCCTTTATTAGTCCCAAAGCTGGGAAAATTGCATTATAGTAGCAGCAAAAGGATATCAAAGGAAGGTATGTACAAGATAAATAAAGCAAAAAGAACAATAGAAATAGTATACACAAGACGCAAAACTCAACAGTTAAAAAAATATTTACATCAATCACATATGGATAATATCACATTGTGATAAATTGCAATTTACTTAATAAAATCTGTGAAAATGAAATGATCATAACGTCTCAGTTTCTCACCCCAGCTCTTGTCCGCTGAGGATGTCTCTGGAGCTGAAGAAGGCGATGCGGGGGAATCTCAGGTCCTGGTGCAGCATGAACACCCGCACTGGGATGAGGTTTGGGTCGCACAGGTGGTTGATGAAGCGGCTGATGTTGCCGTAGTAACGGGCGTCGATACAATACACCTCCCCATCCTTTACGGAAAGTATAAAAAAACATACGAAGCATTCGATGAAGACTTTGACAACAGATTTGTTGTAATACATTAGTGTTAGAATTAGTAAGCGCTCTTATTTATTCTGACAAGTTGTTTTTATAAGTTTTATTATCAACCTTTTCATATATAAAATAAATCCACATATTTTATTACCTTTAAGTTTGGCTTTTTATTGTTTAATTAATAATGGGTGAATTCTAATTGTTTTTAGCTAATGTTGTCCTGTTCTTAGTTTGAAGCACTGTGTCAAAGTACAGCCTCACAGTCACGTGGATGATTGTAGACTCTGATCCCGGCGTTCCCACAGTTATCAAAATTTGGCACTGATCCATTTAACATCAATTGTTTCTCTGTAGTACTGAACTGCCCTGCACTATACAAATAAAGCTGCCTTGCCTACTGATGTAATATTATTACATCTATTAGGCTGGCAACCTTAAAAGTACCGAGTTCAGTACCCAACCTTGCGTCTGTTTTTTGTTATGCTCAAAATTTACTATTTGAACTAATGGTAATGATCAGAAAATTTTAATCTGCATATGCATATGATGTAAATCAAAAAAAGACACAATAACCTCCATTTGTCTTTTGCAGTGCAGAAATTTACAAAAAAATATTGTTAGATGTCACAGATTTCCAGTAAAATTTGACTCAATAGCACACTATGGAAAACTGATTTTATAGGTTAGCAAAGATTGGTTGTTTGGTTTTGTTTGCATCTCGAAATTCAGGAGGGGATTGACTTATGAATATTAAAATTATAAGTGCAGGACATTTACAAATGTAAACAAGGCTAAAGAGTTTTTCTTTCCATAGAAAATGTTCCCTTAAAGTCTGATGTAAGCTAAAACATTAGGAGGTTTTTGTTTTGCTGAGCAGTTGTGGATGTATTTTGTGCCGCTGACTGCAGGATTAAGGTTTGGCTAGTTGTTTATTTTAACAGTTATTCATTATTGCTTACACTGGAAATCTGCCAAAAACCCTTTCCTGTGTTTTTTCCATCACAGTCAACTCTTTTTTTGCCTTTACTACACAGAACAAAAATTGGAAAACAAAGCACATTTTCTAAAGGTTCACCTTGTTGTCAAGGTCAAACAGGTAGGAGTCGTCTTCTCTAACATCGGCCTCTGCGTCAGAGATCAGCTCCCCGACGTACCTGTGTGGACAGAGGAAAGGAGCTTAATGTGTAATGTCTGATTTTTCATTTAAAAAGGGACCCGTCATGTCTTCTCTTACTCGCAGATGAAGCTCCCCTGAGGAATATCCTGCAGCGCTCGAACTCCCCAGCCCATCTTCTCTGTCCTGTAGAGCTGAAGGCGAACTCTGGAGGAAAAAGAGGAAATCGTGAGGTTTCGACGCCTCGACAATATACAGCTTTTATCTGCCAGACACAAAAAAAAAAAAATCACAAGGCAATTCCACAGCTAATCAGTGAAATCTGTTGCTGTAATAACTTGTTTAAAAAGTTGCATGTGGTTGAAAATTTTCATTCTTACTTGATGCCGGCCTGCACCACCCTGTTCTTGCACGTTCGGTAACAGGAGCATGCCATGTTGCATTCAAATATAAGCGGAGGCTCAATTTTGTTGAATTCTTGAAGCAGCCGCTGGTCCTAGAAACATTTTTCAAGTTGAAATTCGTTTCCTTAAGATTCTCCTGAATGTTATGAATCCTCGTCATTGCAAAATGTTTAAATGACTCTCAAACCAAAACCTCCTTAAGTTCTGCTTTAAATTAACCTTCTGAAACCTGAAAACATTGGCTCGATTTCTTTTAAAAACACGAGAGGAAGTTACAAATTATGTGTTCCAAGAAAACGACCTCAAATGAAAAAGGGAAAGAAAAAGGTAAAAGACAACCAACCAAAAAAATCTAATATAAATATATAGGTAAAATAGTTAACAATAATTATATATTATTAATATAAATTATTTGATGTTAATAATTAATTTCTATTTCTAATCCTCTCTCTCGCTCTTCAAACTGATTTTCAGGTCATTTTCTTGACCCCTTTTTCCAATTTCTTGCAATTTGTGGTACATCTCTTGGCCACTTGCTCATCGCCTTTTTAGCCATGTTTTCAAAAGAAATCGAACCAATTTGCACAGGTTTCAAAGGTTTAAATGTATGTGAAAGGTGTCTTAATGTAGCACAAGAAAACTGATGTTCCATGTTTCAAAGGGTTAACTAATCAACTAATTATACAAATCTTATATTTATCCCATTGGAAAACTCTTCTTTCTCATTAGTCAAGGCATTTTGATTAAATCCTACATGTTTTCTGAGCAGATCGCTTTGTGAGGTGGCTGTAAAACAACATCTCTGTTTACCTTGTCGTACCAGCAGCGGATACTGAGCTGTCCACAGAGGCAGTTACTGGACGAGCAGTCATCTGTGCAGCTGCAGTGCTGAAGTAAAAAAAAAAAAAACATAAAAGGCATGAGATGCATTTTTCATTGCTGATAAAATAAAAGAAAATGAACGGTGAAGTTGAATCAAGAGCCTGATTAATATTTTACCTGTAAGTGAGTAATATTCCGGTCTATGTTCATCGCTGAAGTTTCACAGTTTTCCGAAACGTATTTGTAGTCTGAAGGACAGCCCTCGTCGTCCACTGCGTTCACACAGGGAATTGGGACATTCTCGTAGCCCTGCGCAATGTCACTGGGACAGAGAGGAAGGAGTTAAATCAGTAAGAAAAACAGGAAACAACGAGGGAAAAGAATATCTGCTTATGAAGAACAATTAACATTATAATACCACAACACCTACCTGCAGATGATTCTCTCAGTCCGAAGCATGCGATTGGTTATTCCCCTTCTCAACTTCCTGTTGATCTGGAGCGCCACCCACACCGGCGTGTCGGCACGTGCGAGGCTGAGAGGTGTGTCTCCTTCCCTGTTCATGATGTCGATATCGGCCCCTCTGGACAAGAACAACCTGCAGAAAGAAGAAAAATATGTATATGTGCAAGCTGAGGCAAAGGATGAATGTGACTTGTACATTAAGGCTACAGCTCGTGATTGACTTTAACTCACGTAACACATTCGAGGTAGCCCTCTCTGGCGGCGATGTGGAGCGGCGTGTCTCCGTGCATGTTAACGGAGGAGAGGGAGCAGCCAGAGTTTAACACCAGCTCTGCTATGTCCACATTCCCGGCATACGCTGCCCAGTGGAGACACACGTTCAGCTCCTGAAAGGAGAGAGGGGACTATTTAAAGTAATAACCTGAAATATTTTCATGCAACTCTACATCCATATTGTCTCATTTTGCTACCAATTGTTACAAAACAATAAAGCGGAGACGGCCACGGTGAGAAGTTAAAAACACGGGATGTCTGCAGAATCACAGAGCAACATACCATATTTCCCTCCTTTGATTAAAATTAAAATATAACAGCAATTCAGTCTGATTATAACATTTAAAAAAAAAAAAAACAACAAACACAAACACACACACAAAATGTTCTTTGCTCCACTCCAGCTTCTCTTTGGTATGCAAATATAGCACGTGTAATCAGAGGAGCTGCTACAAATTTAACAAAAAGACAAATCTTTCACGTAAAATGTAGCAGTCTACAACCATCAGTGTTCATTATGGGCCTCTAAAAGGTTTTTTAGGGAGTCCGGTTCATTAATAGAAACGTACCTTGTCATTAATGCTGACATCAGCTCCTCTGTTCAGCAGCGCTTTAATCACCTCTACGTGTTTGTGCTCTGCAGCCCAGATGATCGGCGTCCAGCCACCGCTGTCCTGAAACAAACCAACAGGAAGACTCAGGATTATACTGACGTTTGAATCAGTCACCTCTTGTAAGACAGACGTGATGCACAAATCTGCATTAATTACACACAAAAGGTGATATTTTGGCTCATCCTTTACCTGTGCGTTTACATCAACCTGCCCCGTTTCCAGAAGCATGTTGACAATCTCCAGGTTTCCCAGCTTAGCTGCATGGTGAAGGCCAGTATATCCATCCTCTTCCTGAAAATACAAACAAAGACAAAAACCCAAGTCAATCACACCCCTGAAACTTCACATTTATGTTTTTACTTGAGGGGCACTAACAGACACTCACAATATGATAGATGCAGGCGCCATTCTGGATCAGGTAGCGAGCCACCTCAATGTGATTGTTGATGATCGCTTCCAGCAGAGGAGTCCTCAGGTCTTTGTCCTGGGCGTCCACCTGAGCACCGGCCTGCCAGCATACAATCAAAATAACCCCACCAGAGAGAGACTTGTGGAGTTAGCAGCAAGCAACAAGTTCTTTTGTCAGATTTCATTCTACTGTGTGTGGCGGAGGCTTCTGGGTAGCATGTTAACGCTGGCGTGCAGTAACGGCGAGCTCTCAATGGTCTTGCACGAGTGTGCATGCATGACCGCAACTCCCACACTAAGAGCTACAAGCTACAACAAGGCCAAAAACAAGGCACCAGTGACATTTTTCAAAACAACTTGGTACGCTGGGGCTTCAGGGCACTTGGATTACTTCAGACAAGATGCATGGAGAAATTTTGTGCTTTTATTCAGTTTTGGTTTTTTTAATGTTCACATTCTGTTCACCATTTGCTTTAATTGTTTGGGAGATGAGTTCAACACCTTTTCCCACTTGAACTCCGGCAGTGTTTCGTGGACTATAAAAATTCATCTGACTTTCCATCGGCATGAAGGTGAGTTGATAGTGACTGAATTGTCATCCCTTTAATGTGAGGCACAAGTCCAGGACAGACTAAATGAATACAGACAATATTGAGCACGGTGTTTTAAGTTGTATTTTGCTTTAAATAACATCAGCAGTGACCCTCAGTGCAAGTGATATAGGTCTATTTTATCCTCGACGGTGCACTTTTACCCAAATTTGTTGATATTATTTAAAAAAACAACTTTTTTGGCCACTTTTGGAAGGAGCATCATTTTTTCTTACAAAATGTAGATAAGTGCTTTAAAGTACATCTATTAATCAGAGAAAACAAACCAACAGGACATATTCAAATAAAGAACTCGATGTCTCACCTGTATAAGTATGTAGCAGACTTCCAGCAGTCCTCTCTGAGCTGCAGCATGGAGCGCAGAGCGCCTGTTCTGAGAGTCAGGCTGGTATGTTGGATCTATGCCCTCCACTGTGACACACACACACACACACACACACTTTTAATACTGAAATCTGTAAAAATTCACAATAATCTCATTAAAATATATTAAAACTTTGAATGTATGCTCAAACCCAGACACTACATATATATAAATATTTATACTGACACCACTCAGTCATAGACAAAAAGTGAAAGCCCACTCACTCAGCATGAGCAGGACTCTCTGCACCTCTCCTTGCTTGGCAGCGGGGTAAAGCTGGCGGGGGTGGAACCGCAGTTTCTTCCTCCTGGAAAATCCAAAACAAAAATCAGTAATTTGGTCAAAACATGTCAGATGTCGTCTCGTTAACAGCAGATTTTAAGAGATAGTGGAGAGGCTGTAGAGAAGGCTGGAGAGAAGTATCCACTGCTGCACATCACATAGTTTTAAAATACATCCGATTTCAGAACTGCTGCCAGGAAAACATCTTCCAATTAGTAAAATGTACTGTGCAACACTCTTATTATTGATTTTTTAACCTATTTTACTCATGCATTTATTTATTGCTTAGTTGTAGTACGATGCACATATTTGTATTTCTTATATTTCTTGTGCTCATATTTTCACTTACTTTGTATATTTTATTTTTTTATATACATAATACATTTCTTCTACTATTTTCTTTACATTTTCTTAAATGTTTAAATTCATACGTGTATATTATTGCATAATTTATACTTTTTCTAGAATACATCTTATTCTATTTCTATTTTCTTATAATTTATCTTTGTCTAAACAATATAAGAGTACCTGTAAAATGTCCCAACAACAAACAAAACAACAAACACAAGCCTAAAAAACACTAAAGGGCCATAAAAATCTGCTTCACGGTTTCAAAAGTCACAAGTCATTGATGTTGAAGTCAAAGTCAAGTTGCAAACTTTCTTTAATTTTGTTATATCGAGTTGAAAGTTACTAAATTTGCGACTTGAGTCCAACTCCAGCCCACACCTTTGATATCTACTCGAGAGTTCAGTCCTTTAACTGTCTGTAGTTGAAAACGGTACATTGTAAACTCCCACCTCTCGGTGTCCTGTGTGAGAATGGCCTTCTGCAGCGCCGCCCTGCTGGGCCCGGGTGGAAGTGCACTGGGGCTGATGGGTTTTCCATTTGGCATACAGAGAGAGGGTCCCACACTGTCCACCCCCTCCTCTGCTGGGGGGACAGTGGGCACAGTGGCTGCAGAGGCGACAGGCTGAGGAGGCTGCTGCTGCTCCACTGTCAGCGTTATCAAGCCGTGACTACGCATACGAGCGCTGGAGGAGGCAGTGAAGAAGAACACAGGTGAGAAAAAACATTTTACAGTTTAATGTAATTCTCTCATAAGTCATCCAGTCTCACCTGACAGGTCTCTCGGGCATCTTCCCGTCCTTCATCCCTCCCGTTGAGGCTGTGAGGGAGGGCGCAGTGGGGGTGGAAGGCGGCAGAGATGGCGTAGTGGTAGAAGAGGCCGACATGGTGACAACGGTGGTCGCTGACGCTGTGGCCGAGCTGAAGGAGGGGATGGTGACCTCCTGGGCCTCGGAGGCGTCTTCTCCGCAGTGGGGACAGAAAAGCATGCCGCCACCATTTGACCTATTGCGCCCGCCACCGAGCACCGTCACACAACCCCGGTGGAAACGGTGAGCGATACGCTGGTCCGGGCAGCACTCAAGAAAAGTGCCCTGGAAAAGGAGATGATGAGATATTAGGAGGAAACGGAGGAGAAGAAAGTAGGACATCGAAGAGGAGAAGAAAGTAAGACATTAAGGAGGAAAATGAGAAAGAAAGAAGGATAATGTGGAGGAAAAAAGGAAAGAACGAATCATATAGGGAAGAAAGTATGATATTAATGAGGTTAAAGGGGAAGAGAGTATGATAATGAGGAGGAGAAAGAGGATATTAAGGAAAAGCAGAAATGAAGGTCGGTAGGAGAACAAATAAAAGAGAACAGGATACTGAGGAGGAGAAAGAGGAAAAGAGAGTACGAATTTAAGGAGAAGAAAGCACAAATTAAGGTAGGATACTGAGGAGGAAAAAAGGAGAAAAAGTAGGATATGGAGGAGAAAGTGGAAATGAAGGTAAGATATTGAGGAGGAGAGAAAGTAAAATAGAGCAGGATAGTGAGGAGCAGAAAGATGAAAAGAGTAGGATATTGAGGAGGAAAAGAGGAAAAAAGGTGAGAAAATGAGGCGGAGAAAGAAGCAAATACAGGAGGATATTAAGGAAAAGAAAGGATATTAAGGAGGACAAAGGGAAAGAATGCAAGGAAAAAGAAGAGGAGAAATTAGGATTTTAAGGAGGAGAAAGAGAAAAAGGGATATTGAGGAGAGGAAATTGGAGGAAAATGTTGAAACGACGGAGAAAGAAATGAAACTCTTTACCGCTATGCAGAAGTATCCGCAGCCAGGACAGCAGTGGTGTTTGACCATGTGTGAGCGATGGGCGTCACAAAGCACCATGAGGGGAACCCGACTGGACGGCCGCATCGTCTCCCCTTTTATAGTCCGATTGGTGCAAGCCCTCAGCTGACAAACAGAGCAGGAGAGGCAACGTTATCCGTGAGCTTTATGAAGTACCAGAAGCCAGCAGAAACACTGTCCTGCTGTCCAAATCTGCAGAGACAAACCTCTCCATTGATGCTCTCGGTGGCCATACACTGCCTGCTGATGCGGTGGCTGGTGCTGTCGACCCGAGGAGCCTCCATCCTGCAGCTGCACAGAGGAAGCTCCTCCAGCCGCTCTGTGTCTCCTGCATCACTGCCTTCTGAGAGAGGGAGGGAGATGAAGAAAAGACTTTATTTTATCGTTCACCAACCCTGAATGCTGTTATATTTCAACTGAAGGATAAGTTGATTGTTTGGCAGAAAATTAACCTGTAACTTGTTTTGATAACCAAGTCGTCTTTTAAATATTTTTTAATACCAAAACGGCAAACCTTCTCTGGCTGTGTCGTGAGGATTTGCTGCGTTTCTCAGTTAAAAATATTGTAAAATAATGATGAAATACTTCACCTCTTTGTACCTTAGACCAAACAATTGCCAATTAATTTACAAAAAATAGTTGTTTTTTCATCTCATCAATTTGTTGTTTCGTCTATAAAAAAATAGTAAAAATGCCTATTAAATCAAATCAAATTAAAATTTGACAAAGAAAAATGTGGCATCCTCAAATTCTTGTTATATCCATCCATCAGTCCAAACCCCAAAAGACAAATCAGTTTACTATCATATATCATTTATATTTGAGAGGCTGAAATCAGAGTTCTTTTTTTAATTACTGAAATGATAAATCAGTGACAAAAAAAAAATTTCAGTCTATCGATTAAATCATTTCAGCTTCAGATAACACGAGGTCAACTGTCCAACAATTTCCTGGCAGCAGTAATGACGGTTTTAAGTAAAAATAATAATATTAAAACAGAATTAATAATAATATTAATAGTAATAATAATAAATATATATTTATTTTAATTATCCGAAAGGAAAAGGATTTTCAGATTTATAATCAGATTTTGGGGACATGTATGTATTATAAACGCACCATGATGAGGCGAAAGTGTCAGACTGTCAGCAGCAGCGATGTCCAGAGCGCCCAGGGGAACTTCTGTGTACTCGGTCGACCGTCCTGCTGAGGACAAACCACGTGACAAACTATAAGCACAGATGTACATGCAGGAAAATTACGCAGTTTAATGAAATACACATACTGACGATACAACACTGATAAATAACAATCTCTCCTCTTATACCGTCTGAGGTTTTACAACACTAAATCGAAAGTATTTTAACAAAAAATACTTTTATAAAGTACAAAAATCTCTGAAAATAAAAATAATTGCATGAGCATTCACCCCCTCAAATCAATAGTCAATAGAGGTTTTCTGGCAGCAATTACAGCCTTAAATGTTTGTGTTCAGGTTTGAATCAGCTGCACACATCTGGACACTGCAAGTTGTCCTTCCTTGCAAAACTGCAAAGACAGTCAGGAACAATAATTTTGGAAGTCCTTCTGCAAATTTTTAATTTTCAAACTCTGTATCGCCTTTAGAGTCCTCACAGACCTCGTGGTGACCAGCACCTGCTTTTGCTTTGTAGCATATTCTTTCCATTTTTTCAATAATTGTCTTAACTGTAAGATATTATGCACATTAGAAATTTTCTTGTATCCTTCCCCTGACAGGTGCGTTTTATTTGTCTCCATGATGTTTTTTTTGGTAGGAAATTGGAAAAGCAATGGTTTGAGTTTCTAGACAGAGAAGCTTAATTCACTTACCACACCTTGATAAGACACAGGTGATCTTTATTGAGCTCATTATGTGACCAAATTGGCTGTACCAGCAATGACTTAGGTCACAGTAAAGGGAGTGAGCGCTTGTACAATGTATTTTAGATTGTACTTCATTTAAATGTATTTGTAGAGGTTAGTTTTCACTTTGACATTAAATGTTGTACAGTGAAATGGAAGAAAAGCTTTTTTGTTTTGTTTTGTTTTGTTTCAAGAAAACCCACCAATATAATGTCACTCACCTCCTGCTATCTCCACCACATCAGCCGTGTTCCTCTCTTTTTCCTGGTCTGACTGCGGCCACGAAGACTCCTCGCTCTCGTTTTTGCTCTGAACAGCTTTCTGTGATTCAGACTCTGAACTCTGGAAGGGAGAAATACCGCATGCATATAAAATTGTGACGTCTGTAAAGGTTAGAAAAATGGATTTAAATTCTAGGCAGAATATTTTTGGATCGACTAAAGCAACTTTCACAGTAAGCGACTATTTTCCGACCACTGTTTGCACGCTATACAACACTTTGTGGAAGTAAAAGTGCAAAGAAACAGAGCAATGTAAAGAAAAACAGAAAGAAAAAGACTGCAAGCTGGCAAACATGGACGTAAACGAAGCATGGTTTGGAAGAGGACCTATTTTACTTTCCTGATGCTTGCTAAGATTGTTGTTTCTCTGGTTTCAGATCATATTCCTGCTACAACATGTACATTTGTGTTTAGAAGCTTTTATTGTGTTTTTTACTGCAGAAAGTGCTGCTATACTCTGTTTCAGTCACTCCCCAGCTGTAATGAAATATGAAAGAACTGGAAACACTGAACAATAACAGCAGACTGGGCATTTTTCTTTCACCTCAGTATTCTAGTGGGATATAATCTGCGTCTGCGAAATCCTCACTCTCCAAGTATGTAAATATAACCCAACTATGACTTTCTGACTGTTGCCTGGTGTGTAGGATTTAGTGGCATCTTGCTGTGAGGTTGCAGAGACTGCGACAACACCTCCTGTGTACAAAAACTACAGTGGCTGACACAAAAGCGTGAAAACACAAAAGCGTAAAAACACAAGTGGTCTTCTTTACAACCAGGGTTTGGTTTGTGTATTTGGACCACAAAATTTCTTATTTTCAGGTGATTATAAGCTAATGAAGCCACATGAATATTATATTCCATTTTTGCCAATAGATCCCCCTAAATCCTACACACTGAGCCTTTGAGCTACCGGTAACTAAGAAAGAAAGTAATAATCAAGCTAATAAAATAGATCGAATCACTCACATGATCTGACATGTTCACTGACCCCTCCGTATCTTTAGTTTGCTGCCTTGTTTCTGCACCACCATCTTCCAACTATAAGTTGAACAAAAGAAAAATTATTGCCATTCAGTTTTTTTTTTTTATTAAAAGCACATGTATATGCTATGACATTATTCTTAATAATGTGTGTATTTGCTGACAATGAGTGATTACTTTACGTGGACAATAAATAAATCTCAGCATCACACCTTTTCTGACTCTCGCGTGGACGGACTGGAAATCTGACTCTTCTCTGTTACCTCCTCCTCAGACTTCTCCACGCTGTTGTTGCTCTTCTCTGGAGCCGTCTTTGTGACAGGTTCCACCTTCTTATGGAATAATGTTTTTTCCTGAGTTTTGAGAGAAATCAGAAAAGACAACATTGACAACTGAAACCCTGGCTTAGTGAAATGCAAATTATAAACCAGCAAAAGCATTATCTTACCACAGTTTGAGCATTTTCTGGAACGTTCTCGGACTTCACAGGTGAGCCGTCAGATAAGTGACCCAGTTTTCTCTTTTTTGCAGCTTACAAAAAACATGAGCAAAAACCACGACAGAGTGAGATTTGGCTTAAACAAGACACTAAATAAAAAATATATTAATATTGATTTGATTATTCACAAAAGACAATATTCTCACCGGTTTCAGAGTCAGAGGATCCTGAAGGTGTCACAGGCGCAACTGGTCGCTCAACATGGCTCATCTGTCAAACAAAAACAGTCAGTTGGTCACAAAAAGGTGCAACACACACCTTTTCAAGAGTGTAGCTCAGTCCAAGAATCAAAAATGGGCTCACCTGCCCTATTGGAGGCCTGTTCATGGTCTTGCGGGCTCGATGGATCTTGGGGGGGCCGGGGGAGACAGAAGGAGACGAAGAAGCTGTAGCAGAGGACGAAGAAGAAGAGGAAGAAGAGGAGGAAGAGGAAGAAGAAGAGGAGGAAGAGGAGGAGGAGGAAGGAGCAGGTGCCAGGACGGATTTACTACTGCCGGGTCCGGAAACGCTCATCTTTGCTCGGCCAGGGGACAACGTTGAAGACGTGGAAGGTGAGGACATGGAAGAGGGGGGCGTCAATGAAAGGGACTTTGCTGCGTGTCCTGTAGGAGGAAGGGGAAAATTTGAATTGCATGAAAAACTGTCTAAATGCTTATTAATAATTAGTATAATAATAACAATTTTATTTATTTATTGTTTAAAGAGCTCATTTAACAACAGAGGCCAGATAATAACGCTGAACTAAGTCCAGACAAGAGTTAAGGAAGAAATTAAGAGTTTGGAGACAAAAACATGTTATAAAAATACAATAACAAAATAAAAGCTGTATACACAGAAAATTAATATTAATAAGGATTAATATTAATAATAATAATTAAGAATTAATATTAAGCAGGTTCAAAAGAGAATAAAAAGGATACATTTAAAGATGACATCACAAAAAAAGCAAATACAAAAATGGATTTTAAGAGGTGATTTAAAAGAAGTCCCTGATTCTGCAGGCCTTATCTTAGCAGAGCGGATCACATTCATATATGAATAGCATTGTTTCTGAGTGAAATCAAGGAACATGACGCCCAGCGTTAACCCTTTGGAACCTGAGAAAACCAGCTTGATTTCTTTTAAAAACATGGGAAGAAGGCAATCAGCATCTAAAGAAGAAATGACTACAAAAAAAATGCAAGAAATTAGTAAAAAGTACAATGAAATTAGAAAATAACTTGAAAAATGGTGTTTAAAACAACAACTCAAAAAAGAAAGTTAAAATATACAAAACATTTTTTATGGAAATTACCTGGAAAAAGTTCTTAAAAAATCATGATAAATTTGTAACAGAATTTTAAATATTTAATTATGATATTTATAAATAGTTTTTCCCGCATAACATTTAAAAAAAAAAATAATTTTCTGAACCTGCTAATTGCTTGCAAGTTGTGGAAAATTTCTTGCCAAGTAGCTCATTACCATTTTTTCATGTTTTCTAAAAAAAATTGCACCAATTTGCTCCAGTTTCAAAGGGTTAATATAATATTACCATGTTTATCTTCCTCAAAGCAAAGTCTGCAGGAAGATCAGTTACTGATTTTTTGCTTCAGGATCAAATCTTATCAAATCAAATCAGGTGACTGAGAGAGAGCCATCACTCCAATGAAAGCCGACTGGAATAACGTCTTACCTGCAGAAGGTTTGTTTGGGGAGGAAGCAGGCGACCATTTCTCTCCCTCCTCTGCACCTCTGGACGCATCCTTTCCAGGTTGCAGTGATGACAATATTGATGGCATACCACCCATGGGCTCTGTCTTCTTGGCGGCAGCAGCGGTGGTGGAGGCTGCATGATCTGGAAACGTTTAGAGCTCTCTGTGAGATTTTTTTTTTTTAGAAGTAGTTCTGACAAGAATCACACAATAATATGTTTTTTGTAAACCTTAAAGGCACATATTTTCAGTGATTTGTATATATCTCCAGCAGACATACCTTCCTTCACTTGACTTGGTCTAGATGATGACTCTGCTGGTGTTTCTGAGTCATTTCCTTCAGGAGGCTCCTGGCAGAGAAACAATAAGTATCATGTTAGAAAATATGTATCTCTCATTTTTAAAACTAATATTCGGGATTCCATAGTGCTTGATTTATTAATTCCAGTCAAGCACAGCCAGTGCTGATAAAACCTGTAGAAGACTACTTGAGCATATGTGAAGAAATGTCCTTTTGTTGCAGTTTTCCTATTTGAAATGTGCACAAAGTGCAGTTACCTCTCATGGCCACACGGTGCCAAAGTTGTACATTTAATGTGCTTTTCACATGACTGTTATTTTACTGTGTATGTAAAAAGTGCAAAGTGCTGCTGTTTGTTATGTTTGTGTTTAATACCAAATTAGGTGAAATTATTTCAGTAAGTGTATCAGTAATTTTATGAAATTTCCCAGCACATTTCAACAATATCACAATAATATGGATAATTTTGGTCACAATAATCATGATATAAAAATTTCATATCGTTCCATCTCTAGAAACAATTTAGGTATAGTTGGAGTTGTGTAATGATGTGCACACAGTAGCATTCAAACTACAGAACTGCAGATACAGAGATGGCCTGTTACAAAAATAATTTGCCAGAAATGGAAACATGCTTGTTTGGTACAGACAGAAGCAACAAATAAAATTAAAGATAAATATATATATATACATATATATATATATATATATTCCATTGAAATGAAATGCAGAAATTACAATGCCCTATAAAACTTTGTCTCATATCGCAATCAAGTAGTTTAAAGCATATGTATCGCTATCTACTGGAGACAAAATAATCAAGCAAACATTTTGCAAGTGAAAACACACTTCCTAGAAAACAAGGTTATTACTGACTCAGAGGTGTGGGTTTTAGTTTGGTTGTCATAACAAGTAAATGAAATGTAATCAAACAAAGCTTGATTTGAAGTTTGTTTTTCCAGAGTAAATCTACATGACTGACAACACACACAAGATGTGACTATAAAGGGTTTTATGACACGAAATGTGGAGACTATACTCAACTACATGATATTATATCAAGTCACCAGCTACACACTAAATGATTATGAGTCGATGAAAGTCAGTTAAACGAGCATCTTATTAATTAATTCTGTTGATGTGTTCAAAATTGCACGTTTAGTGCATCTACGTGACCACTTATCGTTTCCAAAATAAATCTATAGCCTATCTTTTAGGATGTAACGTCAAGTGCTGCCAGTCAGTCACCCCATTCATGCTTTTTGCACAATTCAAAGATACACTGGTCCGTAAAAAAATAAAAAAAGGGGGAATATTTTACACAATGGCTGTTTAAAATAATCCATTTTGGCTGATATTGATTCATGACTTTAGCAAAGTACAATAAGGAACTGTTTGGCTCAATATTAGCTTTGAAAATGGGAATAAACTGAGCATACGACAGACAATGTGCAATACAGACACCATATAGTGTGATAAAAGCAACGCAAGACTGTCATTTAACGGGCAATAAACTGAAAAAAATAAGCAAAACATGAACAACATTAGAGCAATTTAGCTAGTCAATACAAAACAGTCACAGGCTAACATTGCTAGCAGTGTAGCACAGCCTGCAACAAAGAGCTCCTACAATCGATAAATAAAGACTTTTTGCATTTTGGCAGACTTCTGTTTCACTGACATGTTTGGCTATATTGGCTTAAGCGTTTAGAAGTTGTTAAAATGCGTTAACTTCATATTTCAGGGCTTTTTTTCTACCTTCGTCGTTGTCTCAGATGCCGACATGTTTGGTGGACGCACACTAACGTATATGAACCTGCCGCGTCACCGCCCGGAGCCCCGCCCCCCGATACGACGCTGAAGTTAGTTTCTGGTTCATAGTTTCTGTTTCAGCAGTAAGGGGGGAATTAAGGGGAACTGTCTGAAACCCACTTTCAAATATGTGAAATTTTTATTCTACTTGTAAAAATGCAAAAAAGGGAGATTCCAGAATTCAGTATTTTTAGATGATACTACACTGAGACCATATCAGAAACCACTTTACTTTGACGGGTCAAATCTGGACTAGATTATTTCAGAAAGGCTTAAGGTTGATAAAAACACTGTTTTAGATTTAATTTCTGAAACAATTTTTTTCTATTTGTGAAAATGTCGAAAATTGCATTTATTTATTCTATAATGCACGTGCAAAAAAATGTATATGTACAATGGAAGTTGGAGAAAGACCCATGGGGAAGGGGCAGGTTATGGTTAAATGGGCAATAGGTCATAGACCACAACAATAAATGTAGTTAAGAAACATCAAAAAGATGGATTTTTTTGTTGCTACTTCTCTGTACCTGTGTTGTCTCTGTGATAATAATTGGGCTGTATCACATTATGCATGGATTTATTTATTTAATTTGTTAAGCAACTGTGAGATAAGCATTTCATTTGTTATGTCCAATGTGGTTGCTTGGTTGTTTTTATTATTATTATCATTAGTAGTAGTAGTAGTAGTAGTAGTAGTAGTAGTATAACATTAATGATAAAAATTCAATTTATTTATGGGCATCTTTCAGGACACTCGACCTGACAGATGCAACAATAATAAAACAACAATATATCAGGACAGGAGTTGAACAATATGCAGTTAAAAGCTACAGGAAAAGTAAAAGTTTAACAGTGATCACACAATAACTAAGAAATAAGACTTCTTTTTTTTTGCATTTTCACAAATACAATAAAGGTACCTCAAACTTGGATTTCAGACAGCGTTGTGACTTTACCTAACATTTCTAACATGCTTTTGCAACAGTAAGAGGTGCAAAAAAAGGCTTTAACAACGTGAGTTACTTTTCCCTTAACTCCCCCGTAACTGCTGAATCGGAAACTAACTTCCCCCCGTCACCATTGATTTGAAAACAACTGATCAGAAGTCAGCGTGCATACTCTGGTTTTACGATTGACCGCGAGGGGAAGCTTTCCACAAAAAACCGACTCAAAGTCAGTTTAGTGGCGAAACACCAGCGGGTGCGTTTATTGTCACGGGATGCGCTTCCTCCAAAAAAGAGGCCAAAAGTAAACAGATATCGAGGTAGTAACGTTAGCTAACGGCAGCAGGCATGAGGAAACACAGCCAGCTAACACTAACCCGCACCTGAATATCAACGCCTGTCCCGTCGAAACAAACGCTGATTTATTTCTGGAGACATTCAACAAAAGGAAAAAAGGTGAGTAGAAGTTTGACGATAACTGGGGAGCTTTTGTTTGTTTCTGTGGTTGGTCACTAGCAGACACCAGCGAGCTAACTAAAAGCTAACGTTAGCTGACGTCCACACACATCAGGCCAGAAGAAAAGGAAGAAAACAGCCGTTTTATTATCGTTTTTTTAACCTCTTAACGGCAGTCTATGATCGTAAAATATCCTCGTTATATCATAAATTCCACTATCAATGTTTAATCTTGTAGCTTTGCTCACGCTAACCTTACAGTATTTTCGCTAACTTTATCATCAAGTCAAAACTCATCGATAAAATGCCCATATAGTGATGTGAAACTTGATACTATCCACTTGTGCTATATTGAATTACATTAATATCACATGTGGTAAGTATTAAATTAGTGATGCAGCTTAAATTTACGCTTTTTTTGCTCGTAAAATTGCATAACAAATGTCAATATCTTCTAAACTTAGATTACTTTTAGGGGTGAAAATCACCAGAGGCCCTACGATACGATATTATCACGATACTTAAGTAACGATGCAATATTATTGCGATTTAAATCGTGTTGTGGTGTGCTGACTATTGAATAAAGTAATTGCCATATATTGCAACTTATACTTATTGCCCTTTTAAACTGCAAATTAATGTAAATATTTGTTATCTGTATTATCTGATAAAGTAAATATATCAGTCGTTACATCTCATTTTTATTGCAGTAACATGTATTTACTGGACTGAAAAAGCAATTAATTATATTATTCTAGTAGATTACCAAAAGTTTAACTTGTATTTGTGGTATGATAATTTATATAATAAAGAATAGAGACTCTGCGTCTGTGTGAAAATACAGCATTGTCGTGATACTATGCTATATTAATATTTTTCCCTCACCCCTATTTTTGTTGGCAACCACTTTACAGCAATTTCCCTGGGGTAACTGTGTAATACCATATATCGTGGTACCCTGAAACCGTGATATTTACAGAGACGGTTATGATACCGTGACAATCTTGTGAATTGCAACCCTAGCTGCAACAAACAATTATTTTTATTACACAGTGCATAAATCTGCCAGTTATTTCCTCAATTACTCGCCATGTCAACAAATTTCAGAAAACAAGTGAAACACGTGCATCACAATTCCAAAGAGCCCAAAGAGACATATTTAAATTCCTTTAGATATCTGACTAATAGTCTTAAACCTGAAGATATTCTGTTAACTATCATTTATGACAAAGTTATGCAGCAAATTTCCACGTTTCACAAGGTGAAATGACTGATTTACAAGTAAGTTTGCAATAAAAGGACTAATCATTTCATTTCTAAGCTCCAGACGAGATGATATGAGTCACAAGTTCATGTTATACAAAGCGTCCGTCAGTTGATTTTTCTTTTCAGAGCTCTTTTTTCAGGAAGTATATTCATGTATGAAAGTCTGGTTTATTCCAAAGTGCACCGAGCATTCGGGTCTTCACTGTCCCAACATGAACCCGTCTGACTGCATTCCAGGTTCAGCTACAGTGCACTCCTCAGTTCATGTGGGGTTAGACAGGCCTGTGAACAGTCTCAGATCTGAGTGTATTTCAGGTCAGGAAGCCTTGTTTTTATATTGAAAATGCTGTTTGAGTGTCTGCCTTTTTATCTTTAATTTAAGGATTTAAAGACCAGCTCACCTACTTATTTGTAATTCCTTGTTTTAATTTCTCTTCAGACAAGATGGAGATGCTGTGTTTTCGGTTACCGGGCCACGGGGACACGACCTTGAAGCACCTGAACTCGCTGAGGTCCCGCCAGCACTTCTGTGACATCACCATTGTGGCCAGCAACAACCAGACGTTCAGGGGTCATAAGGTGGTGCTGGCGGCCTGCTCGCCCTTCTTAAGGGACCAGTTCCTCCTCAACCCTTCCCCCAAGCTTCAGGTAGGCCAATGTCAACACAAACACACCTGTCAACTCTGTCAGCGTGTCTCAGTGCTCAACAGTGCGTCTTTATGTTGTTTGTTTCACATTTTTACACAGGTGTCGATGCTGTACAGCTCCACAGTGGTTTGTGATCTGCTTCAGTCTTGTTACACTGGCATCCTGCAGTTTAATCCAGAGGAGATTGTCAACTACCTGACCGCCGCCAGCTACCTGCAGATGGAGCATATAGTGGAGCGCTGCAGAGGAGCTCTGAAGAAGTATGTGCAGCTTAAAAACCCCAGTCCACCAAAGGTCAGTAATCCACAACAGTCATTTTAAATGGTTGTCCTCATAACATACGTGTTTTGTTCAGCGATGGAGAAATGTTTACCCCTCTTTGATTCTGTGGATCTTTCTGAAGTAAATTGGTCATAAATTATAGACTGTCTGGGGAAAAAACTAATTTTTACATTTTCTACATCACAGTCTCATCATGTTCAACGCTTGCAGCAATGCAGTTTTTTAAAATAAGATTTAAGCAATCTCATGTTTCCTTGCGTCCTCCTTACCTCCCTGTAGGTGACTCCAGAGGAGAGCCAGTCTCGAGCGTTGATCGTCAGCGGTAGCGTTTATTCCGTTGCATCTCCTCCCACCAGCCGACCCTCCCCGGGGCATCCACACAGCCCTGCAGTGCGCTCAGTGGAGGAGAACAGCGGCGACATGCCTGCTCAGGGCAGCAGTCAGCACCAGGATGGAAGCCCCATGCTGGATGATCCATGCATTAAGGTTTGTGTGTATGAATGTGAGAGACCTTTTTAATCCACATTGAATTTACAAAACTACAATATTCATGTCATAATAATAAAAAAAGTTACTTTTAAAGAATTTTAAAAGCATGATGTAAACAGTGAAAATAAGATTACAACAAGAATAGTACAACACAGAATAAAACAGTACGTGAAGTATAAAGAGTGAAAAAAATAATCCCCCACCAGCATGAAAATGACTAAGATAAAAGTGAATTTTAAGAGGAGACTAAAAACACACTATAGAGTTGTAGTACAAGAATTAATTGAATAAATAACATTGGTTAAAAGTGTTGGGTTACCTTAAGTTTGGGTTACCTGAAGAATATGCTGCTTTTTCCACACCGTTTCTTTCTGGTGCTGGTGGCCAGCTGTTTACAGTCCTGTAGCGTTCTCCCCAAATTTTGATCTGCATATATATCTGTTTTTAGATATTTTATATACTGAACAAACCTTTCACAACACACTTTTCTCATTTCTGCTACAGGTTAATGGATCAGACGAGGAGGAGGAGACCAGACAGGAGGACTACGATGTGTTCAGAGTGTACATCTCCGAAGAGGAGCAGGCAAAAAGAAACGAGGAGGAGAGAGGAGCTCCATCTGACGGACCTCAAGATGTGTGTTTTCCAGAGACAGAAGGAGTTGTGATTGGAGGAGAAGGCGGCGAATATGACTTGAATCCCGCAGAAGAAGGTCTCAGTACCGGGGTACTTTCAGTTGACGAGCTGCGTGCTTTCAGGCGCAGGCTGACGGACGCTAAAATTGGCCCAGGCAGGGGGAGGGGCAGGGGGCGGGGCTTTAAGAGGAGAAGGTGGGTGTCGTCACAGGAGAAAAGAGCTCCAGGCTTGTCTCAGCACCAGGATCTGTGGTACCTGTCGACTGCTGGGATGGGAGGCAGTTTCGGTTTGGACTACAGCCAAGAAGGACTAAAGACAGGAAGTTATGTCCCAGTCGAGCTCCCGCAGTTGGACTTCAGCATGGGCGACGCTCAGGGAGAAAAAGTGTCGCCACTGGGTGCTAACAGTTTGGCCCAGTACGCCCTGGAGGAGTCTGGTGCTGGCGAGGGGAGTTCAGGGATGACGACTGTCGGAACAAACGAGGGGGGGGATGAGTCTGTCGCCGTGGTGGGATCCACCTCCAGTGTCGCCGGGCCTGTCATCTGCGAGCACTGCGGCATGACGTTCCCCTCAGCCCACTCCCTCGCCATCCACTCCCGCTCCACTCACCTGCTGTACGCCTGCCCCTGCTGCGGCAAACACTTCCACCACTCCGCCAACCTCACTCGACACATGGCCGTGCACCGAGGTGTCGGCAAAACCCACCAGTGCCCCCTGTGCTACAAGACGTTCACCCAAAAGTCCACACTGATAGACCACATGAACCTCCACAGCGGCGAGCGACCACACCGCTGCGCGTACTGCCACGCTCGCTTTGCTCACAAGCCCGCCTTACGACGCCACCTGAAGGAGCAACACGGAAAAACCACGGGGCAGAACTCCCTGCACGAGCAGGAGGAGAGAGAGAGAGCTGGAGGACGAATAAGAGAAGAGGAGCAGGAATGTCCTGTCACTGAACAAGTGTCATAGACCGTTAGAGACGGTCTGAACGTCTCTGCAGGTCAGTCTGAGGCGCGTTGGTCTTGTGGATAATAAGCGCCAAGTGCTGAAAGCTGACTGCGAGGCCTTTTTCAAATGTCAGACTGTGAAAACAAAAGCTTTTTCACATGAAGTGTGTTCCAAATTTGCATAAAAATAAGAAATGGATATGAGTAAAGAGACTGTCGCCCACCCTCTTGCACTAAGACAAGAGGCCTTTTTCACAGTAGACATTTTGACTTGTCATAGTAAAGGGCTGATCACGCCGAGAAACATCGCGCCAGGCTCAACTGCTCCAAAAATGCCATCTGGGAAAACAGCTTGGAGCGCCTGTGGAGCAGGTCTGCACATAAAGTAGCCAAAAGTGACACTGACGAGTGGTGCGACTCTGCACCTTGAGCTGAAAAGTTGAAAATATTTAAAGACAACGGAGAAAAGAAAGGAGCGTCCAACAGGCACGCTGTATCACGGGGAAACAATGGTTTTGCTGGCGGCTCTTTTTTAGCAACGTGTCTCGGTGTGATCGGCCCTTAAGAGAGACACAGGTTTAACTGACAACATTAGCGATGGCTCCGTCGTATTGAAGTGGTCCAGCAAAGCTTAACAGACACTAGAAGACCTTGAGACTTCTGACATCCTCTCTCTTCAAAAGACAGTATGAGTTTTTAGTCTCATTTTATCCTGATCCTGGTGTGACGTTATATGCCAAACTCCCTTTTAAACATTTGACTATTTAACAAAACACATTAACACTAGAAACACAAGATAAAAGGCTTCATATCACAGCAGTATTTTTGTCAAGCCGCCATCAATAAAGATGAACCGTATTAATGTACAGAGTCAACATTTTGGATTTGGTTGTCTTAACTCACCACCAGCCTCTGTTGGTTAGCTGGAGGACACTGTTGAAATGAAAGGTAAACCGTTTCAAAGATTTTGTGTTATAATAAATGCTGGTTGGAGGATCAGACAAACGCCCAATTAAACAGACGTGTTCATGCACAACTTCACTAGTTTCTCTTCATTTTCCAAAATCCAAGAGCACTGAGACTTGTTCACGTTCTTGTGCGTCACCAGTCTCCTCCATTTTTACCGTCTAACTGGTTTGCTGCTTTTTTGTTTGGCGCTGTAGAGAGCACAGATATTGGTTGTTGACAAAGTTCATGCTACTGAGCTTCATTATTAGCATTAGCCAAAACTAAAAACTTCCTTTTGTCGGAAAGACGAGACAAGACGACACTGCACCAACTGATGTAAAACTCATGAATTTATTCCAACACTGGAAATTTGTCCACAATGTGAACTTGCTTGAAGTGGTTTTGTGTGAGGCCTGCGTAAGTCTTGACAGTTTGCCAGCATGCAAAACATAAGGACCCTGAAACTGAAGCAGTGAACTGGAACTCATTATTTTTTTATTACTGACACCTGTTACTTTCCTTGCTGTGACAAGTCAAAATGTCCTCGGTGGTTTTCATGTCTTCAAGAATAGTTTTTCGTTTGACTCAGAACTGTAAAGCTGAATAAATGTAATACACGTTCAGTATGATGACCGGTCACAGTTCACAGAAAAGATGTAAATCAGTGTAAATAAAAGATTTGCAAGTTTCCTGTCAGTTACATGAAAACATTCAAACGTATAAAATACTGATGGTGTTGTCCTCACTGAGGCTGAGTGGCATCTCTGTTACTTTTGTTGAGCCTGTTCAGACTGTTGTTTAAAATTTCTGAAGTTAAATAGTTAATTCCTCTGTTGCAAAACATTCAGAAAACACATGTTGAAAGTGGGATGATTTTGCGTTTATTAGACAGGACAGCTGAATTGGGGAGAGAGACGGGATGACATGCAGCAAAAGGGCCTAGGTTGGAGTTGAACCTGCGGCCGCTGCAGCGAGGACGTAGCCTTTGTACATGGGGCTCCCGCTCTACCAGGTGAGCTCCTGGGTGTCCCTTGAAAGTGGAATTTTGAAGGATTCACTGTTACTTTACTCCGGCTTCTGTGTGATCGATTGCAGTTCAAGTGTTAGAAAATTCGTCTCACGTCTTCCGTGCCTTTTTGTTAATAAACATATGATTACACACACCTCACAATATGGTCTCTTAGGCCTTCATTGATCAGTAATTTTGCACTCTGACTGTAACTCATTGATATAAAGATCATGGAAATTTCACTCCAGTTAACATTGTATGAATACTTTTTTATTAAGCTCCACCAAACAGAATCTCACGAGCTGCACAAAGCATCAAATACCAACCATGTGGGGCAAAGTGATCTAATCCAAAAGAAAACAGATGATTTTATATTTATGTTTCAACACAGACATTAAGCAGCCGTCGCCAAAACAAAAACATGAAAAACTATCTGGCAAAAGAAAACAAATCATTTGAGGAAATCTTCACTGTACACGACCTGATTCCTCTTATCCCTGTAGGAGCCTTTGGTGCTGTTCTGCACAGCTGTGAGAGAAGAGAGACATTGTTGAACGTTAATCCACGCTGTGCAGACTCACGCAGAGACACAGTCTGATCATCGTCTAAACAAACAATACGAGCGTCTTGTTTACCCAGTGAAGCCCAGACTGATTTGCCGGTGGCGGCATCCAGCATGGGCTGCTTCCTGGCGATGCTGACTTTGATGTGAACGTCTCCCACCGTGGCTCCGTTCAGCTGTGAGACACAAACAGCGAGGTGAGTTAAAAGTGGTCGTCTGCTCCTTGTAAAGACTACAGGAGCAGGGAATCCCCACAACCTCAGGGTGTCTAAACTAAAAGAATGACTAGATCTCATAAATATTTAATGACTGTAGGTGGACATCCAGGGATCACAAGACTTCACCTGAGAAGTGGAGAAACAGATCAAGTCTGCCTGACTGACTCGCCCTCCTCAGGTGGAATCACTTCAGTCTAATCAGCCGCATTAAATATTGCTCTCCCCCCTTTAGTCTGTCTTTTTCAACTCTGCTAAACTGTGTGCGTCCTGTGAGTTGAATTCCTCATTTGATAGGCATTTAACTTTGTTTACCTCACAATGCATACTTTTTCCATTGAAATTTTGAAGTCATATTTATATTTCTTTTCTATATTTCTCTCTGCAGAGCTAAAACCACACATGAAAAAGCACAAGAAAACCACCAACAAGTGAAAAGAAAATAACTTTTGTCAGCTTTTGAACTCAAAACTTGCACTCTTGTCTCCTCTGTGGTTTTAGGAGTATATACGTATATGAATGAATTAATGAATGAATATTTTATTTACGTGTCTGGTCATTTGTATGACCCATCCCGCATGGGATTATTCAGACACATTAACTGAAAGTACAATAACATCATCAAGTAAACATGAACCACCTCCAGATAAAACACTCCAGGATGTAAGACACAACAAAATATATACTGACCAAATATATATACATGCATACATGCATGCGTGCATGATAACACAAACCTCGGCTACAGCCTGGTCTGCAGACTCCATCTTCTCAAAAGTGATAAACGCGCAACTAGAGAAAGAGAAAAATTGCAATCACAGCCTGATCAAGAACAGGAGCAGGAGGGGACAGTGTGGTCAATGTAATAAGACAGCAAAACATTTATTACAGTAAGGCTGCACAATATGAGGAAAATGTGATAATACTGAATATTGCAGTAACAATATTATGATTTAACATAATTTAGTATATTTGTTAAGTACAAAAAAGATGGTTACATTAAAAAATGAAAGAAAATGACTTCCAATATTCATTTGCTGAACAAAGTGAACACTACTGAACATTAAAAGCAGCCATAAAAAATAATTATAGTCACATTTTAACCCTTTAAAACCTGAGCAGATTAGCTTGAATTCTTTCAAAATAATGGTAATGAAGGCAATGAGCATCTTAAAAAAAATAGAAAAAAGTGGAAGAAATATAACTAAAAATTAGCAAATAAATAAGATAAAATAAAAACAGAGGGAAAAAAGCAAAAACAAACAAACAAGGGAATAAACTGGAAAAAATGTGCTAAAAATAATAATTCTGTAAAATATTTTTCAAAATATAATTAAGAGAATTATGTAGGGGTTTTTTTTAGACATTTTTCTTTGCTTTTTTAAAAATAATTTTCTAAATCTACTCATTTCTTGCAGTATTCTGAACACTTCTTGTCAAATTGCTCATTGCCTTTTCCCAATATGCTCAGTTTTCAAAGGTTTAAATATCTGTGAAGGCGTCTGAACGCAGCACAAGAAAAGTGAAGTCGCTCCAGGTTTCAAAAGGGTTAAAGTGCAGTTTTCTACTAATACTCTGAACTAACTCAAAAACATCACAATGGTGATTAAAAAAATATTATATATTGTGCAGCCCCACCAAACAGTAGGTAGAGATTACCGTCATACGAATACAGAGTTGTTGAATGGATCCATACTTGCGTGGGTTGTCCATGGAAAGATCGATGATGTTTCCATGTTGAGAGAAAGCAGAGCGCAGGTTGTCCTCGACGAGCCCGGAGCCGTAAACATACACCGTGTTCCCCTTTCGGACCCCTCTCCGCTCCGGGTATGAATCTGAGCCTGAGAATAAAAACATGGGCGAAAAATCCTTTATGTTTCCCAACACTTCACAACCAGCACCACACGACAGCTATAACTTCACTCTGCACAGAATTATTTCAATGTACATTAAAAACCTATCTTTTTTACTCTGGATTTTATGTAGTGTATTACTATCATAATTTTATCATTTTTTGACGTTTTTTGTTTCTTCATTCAAACTGAAAAACACTTTGAATTCCATTTGATTTGTTTGAAAGGTGCCATATAAATAAAATAATTTTATTTATATGGCACCTTTCAAGCTCAGTTAATCAAATTTTATTAAAATTTGATTAACTGAACTGTGATTACTATGTCAAGAGAATGCATTTCTGTCCTCCCTAAGGATGGATTTTTCTTTTGTTGGTTACTCACGTCTGAACGGTCCGTCTCTGTCTCTGTCCCGCTCCCTGTCACGGTCTCTATCCCTGTCTCTGCTTCGGTCTCTGTCTCTTTCTCTGTCCCGCTCCCTGTCTCTGTCTCTGTCCCTGCCTCTGTCTCTATCTCTGTCTCTGTCTCTATCCCTATCTCGGTCTCTATCTCTGTCTCTGTCCCGCTCTCTGTCCAGCTCTCTGTCGCGGTCTCTGTCTCTGTCCATTTCACGGCTGCTTGACATGCCGCCTCCGTCCTCCTCGTCTCGGTATCGGTCGCTTGAACTGACAAAGCTGCAGGTGGCAAACAGGTGAAATTATGTTACAACCACAGATACACACTAACAGTGTATTACACGGGTTGTTTTGCTTATTCATCATTGTTTTTGAGACGTTACCTCTCATACAGAGACTTCCTTTGGGCTCTTTTCCCAGACTAGGAGAAGCACAAACATGACAACATCAGAATGAGCTGTGATTTTGTTTTCTGTTCCAGTGCTTCAACCTCTATAGCAATTTTCAGACCTTGTAATATGCAAGTGTGCATAATATGGCATCTGTGCCTTTTCAACGCTGTCACTAAGAGTCAACTTTAACAGAAATTCTACTAAAAGGAATTTAACTCTGAGTAAAAAACACTAACTTGAAAGTCTTGTCAATCACTAGAGCAGGACATTATTTCATTAATTGTCCAATAATATTCAGAATTTATTGACTTACACAAGAAATAAGTCTCTAAAACATAATATAGGAGACACCAATACCAGCCTTGTTTTCCTTAATCATGTTTTTTTGTCGTCTGTACCTCAGGTTGTTCTTCATCTGTGGAGACACTCCTTTGAAATGGTAAGAAAGCAGGAACTGGGCCTTTCTCAGGGTCCTGTGGCAGATGAAGAGCAACAATATTAAAAAATGAACAAACAAAACAGTTGAACATCAGTGCAGTCTAAGGAAGGAGAGCTCACCTTGAGTTTAATTTCCAGCATTCGAGAGCGTTTAAAGCCCGAGTTCTTGTTCTCTGATTTGATGGCGCTGATGGCACCCGACTTGATCAGCATCTTTGCTTGCTCCGTCGCAGTTGCAGTGTCAACGACAGGCTGGTCCGACAGAGCTGTTACGAAATAAAAGTTTAAAAAGTATACCCAGTGTTGAGGTAAATTAAGGATGTGTAAAGTAAAATACATGCTGCTTTTACAGAAATAAAAATGGGGCCTCCAGATAGCCTGAATATTTAACATGGGTCAATTTGAGTAAGTATACAGGTATTCAAATAGGCATGCAAATCATAAATATTTTGTCTACTGAGATCAGTGATGTGTTTGTAGGAGTACAGAAGTACATTTATTATTGACCTTTACTATTGTGTTTACTCTTGACATTGTGTTTTGATCGCTCTTTTTAAAAAAAGCACGCACATCCAGACAATAAACACTAGGTGCTGGACTAGAGACCATTCAAGAGACAAAAAAAACCCAAAACACACACACTCGACTATAATCCCATAAATATTTAACTAAATTACCATCGAGCTTCATGATCAGTCTGATGCATGTTTTTCATGTCTTTCATTTTGTCTTTTTCAGTCCTTGTGAACAGAATATATTTGTACATATGATCAGAGTCTCAGCAGGTCACATTGCATAAATTAAAGTGAGTCAGTGAATGAATTTAATTAAACACGCTGGCGATGCTGATGGGGAATAAACACAAGGTTTATTGTAGTAAAGTAAGAGAGGACAAATGCTGAAGTACCCGTATTACTTTGAAATGGACTCAAATGCACTTACTCCGTTTTAAGCCACTCTGGTTTGTCTGGTTGGTTGAACTCTGCTTCTTTAAGGCAAGCAGCGCCTTTTTCTGAAAGGTAGTGAGGGAAAAAGAGTTTAGCGCTAAAATAATAATAAGGGAGAGGTTGTTATTTATGAAGGGAGGGGTTGGTGCAAAGATATTTTTAAGCACAAGGGAGGGAGCAATGGTTTAAAAAAATTATATATATATATTTGGCTTAGAGGATGGGTATTCATTTTATTTTGAATCTATATCAAATACTCCCATAACCTCAGAACCCAAAAGTGTTTTTTAGAGGCATGTTTTCTTTTATAAATCTCCAAAATCGCATAATTTATCATCGCCAGAAACTTAGAGGTATAGTTGTTTATAGTGAAGGGAAGTTCATGCATTTTCCCCCAGTAACTCTGGGAGGCTCAATGAAAAAACGTGTGGCTCTAGGTTGGGTCATGAAATATTACAAAACAAAAACTCAAGTCACACCCCAGCCACTTCCATAGTCCGATAAATAAATAAAACACACATTTCAAACTTGTACTCAACATAATTCACCCCATAACTACAGTAAGACAACACGTGCCACTAAAACAGATGAGGAATTGTTGCAAATTCACACCAGTCTCACATTGTATAGGCTACCATGATGTTATGACAACAGCGAGCTTCTGTTTATTTACCTTTTTCTTGAGTTTAGCGTATTTCTTTTGCAGAGCCTCCTCTTCCTCCGTCAGGGAGCTTGGAAACACCACCATGGTGGCAACAGCTACAATACAGACAATTGCATAAACAGCTGTTAACAAATACAGCAGGTGCACTAACACAAAATAGACACTTACAAATTATTTATTTTCGTAGTTCACAGCTGCTACCCGCTAAGCTACTGAGGTTTCAGTCAGAAACCAAAAAACGACTTCCTTCCGGTAATATATATGTAGTTTGCTATTTAGGACCATATAAAAGACAAACTACCATCCTGCTAGAATAATAAATCAAGCTTAGTTTCTTAAAACTATTTTATATAACAGTTATTATCTTTAATTTAATTCATTCGCTCACCAAATTCAAACGGGGGTGGCCAGACAAAAACACAGACGCGTAAATATGACGTAAGACTGCTCGTGCTGTATAGTTTTTTTTTTGTTTTTTTTTTTGTTTTTTTCAACAAACATATCAGCAAAATAATTTACATACAAAACGAAAACCTTATGGAATACAACAACGAATCATATATTTTTTTCAGGTGTACAGTTTAGTTTTGTTATTCCTGTTAGCTAGCTTAGTTTAGCTAACTCAGTAGCCACTTCCGCTTGTCAATTTTGGCAACTTCCGAGGCGACAGCAGCAACTATTTGGTGGCAACTTTTAGCTTTGTCTTTACAGTGGGGACATGGACAGAATAAGTAAGTTGTGGATTATTAAATGTACAGCTATATTGCATTTTTATAAGTGTATTGAAGCGCGGTTAATGTTGCTAACACCGCTCTCGGGTGTAGCTGGTGTGAGGATGATGTGGCTAATAGCTGTCAAATCTGTGCATCATCCAGCTTCCTCATGACTCATATATTTACTACTCAGTTAAATAACTAATCGCAGTATCAATGTCAGTCTTTCTTGAACACATACGGACAATAAAAGCGTTAAGTTAGCATTGTGTGCATTTGGATAATCTTCCTGTGTGGCTGTGAATTAGCCTCATTGTGTTTGTTGAGTCCTTTCTTTGTGTTGTTGTTGTTGTCTCGCGCCTCTCTGCAGATGTGCCCCCTGCGGGCCCCGCGGACCTGCCGCTGTCCCTGCTGGAGATGGGATGCTCCGGCAGGTTTGAGCTCATCACACACCCTTTACCTGACCTGCCTCTACCTCCACAGAGCACGGTGAGAGAGCAGCAGGATGCATTCAGTCAACATGTTGGCTGTTTACATGTTATCTTCTGTGCAACTCTACTCCAGTATGCTCAGAAGGAAATAGTATGCATGTGTCATTTTACAGTTTTTATAAGGGATATTGGGTTTTTTTTTTTGATATGCCGATATCAAATCATTTGGCCAATAACTGATACCGATATTGATATTAGTGTCGTAGTCAAGACCATTTGGTCTAGACAGGTCTTGATTAAAATTCCGCTATGTTTGATCTTTTTTGATTCTGAGACCGAGACCCTCTAAAAGTGGTCTTGAGACCAAGACCGATCTCGAGTACTACAACACTGATCAATATATCCACTTTTTTGCCACCTAATTTTAGTGAGCAAGTTTCGTCTGTAGTGGAATTAACATCATATTATTGATACTCTTATCACGATGGCCCACCAGCAGATGGAGACATAAGATACAATGATTTTCGGTGTATGTAACATTCATTCATTGAGCAAAATATGACAAATACTTCAACTTATATATTTCTTTATTTAGACGGGGAGGGCTCTTGAGAGCAATCTCTCATTTGCAAGGACACCCTTCTAACAAATAAGATAATTACAAAATCATTACAAACTTAGTCATATAGTATATACATACAAACATATTTACATACACACATGCATACAAACACAACAGATAAAAGACTAACTAAAACAACTACAATTTATGGGAAATGTGTCTTTAGGTTTGCAGTTTTATACTTGTTCACTTTGTAAATTAAAAAAACGAATACACTGATGTGTGATTTTGGCAGAAGTTAGCATGTTGGTCGATTACAATATTTCATTTTTAAAGCCAATGTCTGCTAATACCAATGACGTGTTGATCTTATCGTGCATTCCTAGTAGGGACACACAATACAATCGGCACGTCATCGGTTGTATCAGTTAAATCTTTTTATTATTTTAAATCATCTGATATGCATCTGTAGTTTTGTGGTTATAAATAAATGTGTTCGCATGTAAAATAATGCCACCTATTCACATGTGTGTGTTTCATTCACAAATGTCTTTTTCTCCTTAGAATTTTATTATTTCTGTGACATTTTGAAGACGGAGAGATGCTTCTGAATTGATAGTTGACAGTAATCATGAGGGAAAATGACAGGAGTTAATGTATGATTTAGAAATCAAACCTGTGATTCAGCTGTTAGCTGGTGTCCATCTGCTGACTCACTGAGTTGTTGAATATCAGAGCTTTTCTTTTTCCTCCGCAGCTCCCTCATGGGCTTCCCCCCACCAGCCTGAGCCTGGAGACAGAAGTAGAGAAGCAGTTTTTACAGGACGCTGCCTGGCTTCCAATACACGACACAGACTTTGCCTTCCAGAAGTTTCTCAAGTACGTGTTCCTGTAAAGAATATGCACCAAAATGTGCTTTTGATTCATCCAGTGGCAATATGTGATTTGTGGGTTTCAGTATTTTAATAGCAAATCACAGAATGCATTAACCCCTTAATTTAATTTTAAATTAGCTACTTTATGAGAAACAACAACATTTTTGTCTAACTTCATAGAATCTATTTGATTATGAAAGCAGAGAAATTCTGTAATAAATTATTATCTGTAAGACAAATATAGCAAACGATTTAAAATTAAATGTCACCCGATAATAAACTACAAAAAAACAGAATTATAACCAATCCTAAGCAGATACAGTAAAGATTCATTATTTTATAATTTTAAATCAGATTTTATATAATTCAATTTGTTTTATAGGATTTTTTTTTTAAAATGACCACGTGCATCTGAAGAAGATGTAACTGTCGTGTTGTTGTCTTCATCAGGGTCACTCAGAGAGACGTTAATGTCGACTCTCTGATGAACTGCACGAAGTCTCCACTTCACTCCGGTCTGTCTGTCGTCAGAGATCCGACCACAGGGATGCTGCTGGACTTCACAGAGGTAGCTCACAAACACACTGTTATGTTATTATTTTCATAACTTAAAGGATAATTGCATGTAAATCTGAAGCTCTTGATTGAGTAGTCGATCGACAAAATGTGAATCTTTTGAGAATCGATTAATAGTTTCAGTCATTTTTTTAAAGCAAAAATTACAATTAATTACTGGCTCCAGCCTTTTTAATGTGAATTGATGTTTCTTTTTTGTTTTTCCATGTCAGTAAACTGAATATCTCAGGATTTTGGGACTGTGTGTTCGATAAAAAATAATGATTTCAATATGTAAACTTGCTCTTTAGAAAATTGTTGTTGGTATTATTTTTCTATAGCAACAATGAAATAATTAAAATAATTATCAGTTGCACCCCAAAATGCCATCCAGTTTTAAAAACTGTGACAGAAATTCGGTATGTTGCGGTAAAACTGTGTTACTGAAGAATCCGTCCTCGTCCGTTCAAATGAAAGAGGTTTTGTGTCTTTTTTATGTTGAGATTTGTAGTTTTTATTATTTTTTCATCGAATGACGTACAGTAGATACAATGTAGGCAGGGAACATAAAAAGCAGCCCCTTTAGAGAATAAAGCTTTGAATTATACATAATAATCAAAAAGCCAATAACATAAATTAAAAAAAGACAAAAAGGGGAAACCTTAGAAGGATAAATATTTTATAATGGTACACAAAATAAAAAGAGGAGAAGGGAGTTTACGGGAAAATCAGGCTTCCATCAGAACCCTTAATGTGGGTGTCCCAATTACTCCATTTATGCACGAAGAGATCCACTTAATTCAAGAGTCTGAGGTTTTATGACTTTAAACAAAGTAAAGGTTAATTCAGCTACATTTCGGGTCTGTTCTGTCTTAAATTCATCCTCAGGTGTTACTGGAGAACACCGGCCTGTCAGCAAAGAACTCTCTTTCATTACATCGTCAGCCCGGACCGCCGTCAGAGAGCCTCCGAGGAAGCAACACTAACTACCCTTTCCTCCCCGGTGAGATACACCAGATTCCATCAAAACATTTTCTCCTCAGCTGTTGTCCTTTAGTGACAAAATGTTTTCACTTTGTCTTTATATATGTTTGTTGTGATGGTGCTCTCCTCAGGAGGAATGGAGGAGCTCACTCTGGACCAAATCAAGAAGAAGTCCGAGCTGGAGGAGGACATAGACTTTCAAAATGGTGATTTTGTTTTTAAAAAAAAAAAAGTAGTTTTATGCAGTAAAATAATGATGACAATGTTTCAGCTCTTTATGGCTGAATTTGATCTTTTTGTCCCTTCATAGATTTACTCAGAGTTCCACCTGGACTTAAAGCTGGGATGGACTTCACTGACAAAGGTTAGATATTAAACTTTCCCATAGAAAAAAAATCCTACAGAGCTTAAAAGATAATTAAAATAATTTGAACATATATATATTTGTATCCTGAAGATGCCAAGATAGCAAAGCCACAGGTCAACCTCATGTCCCTCCTGTCCACACTGGAGGACATCACTGATTTGCAGCCTGAGGCAGAAGAGAAAGAGGAAGGCAAAGCAAGCGAAGAAGTTTCCAAACTACCAAGAACGAACAGCCTCGAAGACCTCGGCATCAAGGTACCGCAGCGTGTTTGTTTTCTCTGCTCTGAACTCATGAATCAACACTGAGATGGTCTTATTTCTTCTTTTCGGATATTAAATTTACTTCAGTCACTGTAAAAATGTAGTAATACTGCATTTCAGTTATGTGTCACTTAAATTGAACTGTTTTGAAAAGAGAGCTGGAAACTTGATGGCTGGTGGTTGAGTTATGGCGTCTGCGGTCGTTAAATGCGCAGTGTGTCTCAGATTTACTGAAACTGCAGAGGAAACATTAGGTCATAAATGCTCCTAAGAAAAAGGACGCGTTGAAAACACCATCCATAAAATCTTGAGAGATAAAACACTGGGCTTTTCTCATTAGTCTGTTTTGTGCCTCCTTGTCTCTCCTCTCCTTCGTCCTTCTGGCTTTGACCTGGTAATCAATCTCAGCACGCTTTCTCGAAGAATGTCTCGATTCCTAAAATCTTTTGTAGACCGGAGGCTTTCTATGAGCTGTGTCTTCTCTCGGATCCTTTAAAAAAGTCTTAAAATAAGACCTTAACTGGTAATCAGACGTCTTAAATCAGCCTTTCAATAGTCTTAAAAGTTCTTCATGGGGAATATAATTCTAGGATTTTTTTAATGTTGTATTGTAAAATCTCAAAATAATTGGTAAAATCATTTTTTTAATAGAATTTACTGCATTTTCAATTATTTATTTATCTATCTATTTATTTCAATTTTGGATAGTGTAATATTGGTATTAAATTTCATTGCCAGTGGCATTTAAAAATCTAACTTGCCTAAAGCTTAAGGAACCCTGTTGAGGCATCTATGGCCGATAAAAGAGGCACAATAACACAGCTGATAATGCAGCTGTGTCATACTTCAAATTTAATTGACATCGCTATAAAATGATGATGCTTTAAAATGATGACGCTTTAAAATGATGACGCTTTAAAATAACTTCTCTAAAGTATAGACATCTTATTTTGTTAAATGTCTGTGGAGAGGAGGCGACAAATTGAGAAATGAGAAAAGCCCACTGTCTGTCTTCATCATGCTGTTACAGTAAGTCTGTGTGTATTAATTCAAATTTACAGTTGACTGACATATTTGAGTATTATTTATTCCAAATGTATCAGAATATGTACAGTTAATGTTTACTGAATATTTATGCATGGTGAGATGAAAATGTTCATGATTCATGTTTGTGTCTCTTGTTCTCAATCACTGCAGATAATCTACTTGAGTAAAATGATGCAGTACGGGTTATAAGCTGGAATCGATCGTAATTTTAGACAGTCCCGCTTTTCCCAAACTATAGTAATACTGTAAAGGCTGCAACCTAAATCCCGACGCTGCCTCTGGCTGAGCGTTAACTGCACTGAAATCTGTTTCTCCTCCTCTGTCTCCAGGACGTTGCGTCATCCTCGACTCCCTCGGAGAAAGGAAACGATGAGAAATCAAAGCCAAAAGAGAATCCACCGGAGAATAAGAAATGGGCCATCCCTGTCAACATAACTTCACCCTGCGATGATTTCTATAAACGCATCCCCAACCCAGCTTTCAAGGTTTGTATTCTAGAAATCATCCAAAAAATCTGGTATAACGTCTCTTTTCTTGTATATATGCAGTTAACTCCCCTCTCTGTTAAGTTGTCTCTGTGTTTCTCTGTATATGAGATGACTCATGACATCAGCGCCCGGTGATGACTGATCTGTTTCTCTGCCCTCCTCTCGGCTCCAGTGGCCGTTTGAGCTGGACGTCTTCCAGAAACAGGCTGTGCTGCGGCTGGAGGCTCACGACTCTGTGTTTGTCGCCGCGCACACATCAGCTGGCAAAACAGTGGTGGCCGAATACGCCATCGCCCTCTCACAGAAACACATGACAAGGTGTGTATCTGTTGGCACAAATTAATTTCCCCCTCTTGCCCTCGTTGTGTGTGTGTAGGAGTGCAGATTTGCAGCGAGATAAACACATATCTAGTAAAATTTGAGGAGTTTGCGTTTGAACTTTTACGTTTGGAAAGCATTTGTGATATAAAGAGCTTGGAGAATTGCTACTGTCTCACAGAGTTGCAGGTTATCATTCAGCATGACTAAATTAAAGATATGATGTGAGGTTCATGTGGAGCGTGTGTACTCAGACCTGCAGAGGAGGTGGGCCCTCAAACTTCATGATTTCTCTGGAAAAAATGGGGAGAAGACAACAAGCAACTTAACGAGACATGGCTCAAAAATGACCAAAAAATAGTGAAAAAGTCACAAGAAAATTACCTGAACGTAAGCAGGAAAAAAAACAGTAAAAAACAAACAAAATAACGTGAAAAAGTACTGAAAATCAAATATGTCTTTATTTTAGATATTTAATCTATTTTTCTATAGCATACATTTAAATCTAAAATTATTTTCATTATGACTATAGTTTTCTGGACAGTTTCCCTATTTTTGGGATAATTATCTAAAAATCCTCCCCTCTTTTCTTGTCATCTTTTACTGATTTCTTGCAATTCACGGGATATTTCTGGCCAACTTGGTCACTGCCTTTTTTTCCATATGTTTTTGAAAGAAATCTAACCAATTTGCTCAGTTTCAGAGGGTCAGGTAGCTTGTGAAAGGCATCTGAACGCAGCAGAAGAAGACTGATGTCAGTTCAGGTTTCTAGGGGTTAAGCATAATATGATGATTGTGGATAATATCGAGCATTGCGGTCTTTTTGGCCAGTATAATCGTGACAAGAAATTTTCACAACATCCTATACGTGCTTAACAGTATCATTTTTTTCCTCTTTTGTCTTTATTTTCTGTATTTTATGTATGTGAATATCATATTCTGACTTTTCATTCTGGTGTTTTGACAGGACCATCTACACGTCTCCCATCAAAGCTCTGTCCAATCAGAAGTTCAGAGACTTTAAAAACACCTTTGGAGATGTCGGACTGCTGACGGGCGACGTCCAGCTCAGCCCCGAATCTTCCTGCCTCATCATGACCACGGAGATCCTCCGGTACTGTGGCTGTGTGTTATAAATATTAAATTCATATTTTTAATAAAATACAGTTTTTTTTTTAGATTTATTGCTATTGTTTTTTCCCTTCAGGTCTATGCTTTACAACGGCTCAGAGGTCATCAGAGACTTGGAGTGGGTGATCTTTGACGAGGTTCACTACATTAACGACGCCGAGGTCTGCAACCGTCCCACCTGCTTCCTGCATCTTTCATTTACATAATTTAACTGTTGAAGTTAAAACAACACGTTTTCTCTCTTATTTGTTTATCCTCAGAGAGGGGTCGTTTGGGAGGAGGTTTTGATTATGCTTCCTGATCACGTCAGTATCATTCTCCTCAGCGCCACAGTGCCAAACGCTCTGGAGTTCAGCGAGTGGATCGGGTAGGTGCACTTGGAGAGTGTTTCGGTGTCTAATGCTATTTATGTATCTTTTGAACATTTCTCACATTCATTTTTCTTATTCCTAGTCGTATAAAAAAGAGGCATATTTACGTGATCAGCACGATGAAGCGACCTGTGCCTCTGGAGCATTTTCTGTACACTGGAAACAGCACCAAGACTCAGAAAGAGATGTTCCTACTGATCGATGCAGCAGGAAACTTCCTCACTAAAGGGTACAGCTTTTTTCCAGTTTGCAGCTGTGTTTTTCTTCTGTAGAGGCAGTTTCTCATACAGGAAGTTGTGCTTGTTGTTCAGGTACTACGCAGCCGTTGATGCCAAGAAGGAGCGCACCAGCAAACACGCCCAGTCATTTGGCACGAAAAGTACTTCTCACAACACCACAGCTAGTCAGGTAATTCCCTTCACCTTCTCTTCTTGATTTTTATCAAACAGCATCTTCTTGTTCTCATCCCTGTCTGTGTTTTCCCTGCAGGACCGATCCGTGTGGCTCACTCTCCTACACTTCCTGTCCCAGCGGCAGCAGACGCCGGTGGTCGCCTTCACCTTCTCTCGGACGCGCTGTGACGAGAACGCCCGCTCGCTGGACTCCATGGACTTGACCACCTCCATAGAGAAGGCTGAGATTCACTCGTTCTTCCAGAAGAGCCTGAGTCGCCTCCGAGGAGGAGACAGACAGCTGCCTCAGGTCAGTGTTGTAGACCTTATAAACCAAGACAAGACCAAACACTGAAGGGTTGACACCAAGTCTCGACTTAGACCAGACCAGTGGAAGTCCCACACTGCATGACACACTTATGATCAAAAGATGCAAACCGCACAGCAGCAGGTATAAGGCTGCTCTCGTCTATATGTGTATAGATGATATATGGTTCTCTCAACAAGACCAAACATATTTGCATTTACTGTCGATGTGAAGTGAGTTACCACCAGAATATATCGAGTATCAAATACCACTTGCTGGCACAGCGCAGAGCTCTCCTCCCCCCTTGCCAAAGGCAGAGTTTGCAGTTGACCTGCACTTTATGCAGGTAGCCAGACAGCCAGACGGTGGGACACTGAACATAAAGTCAGCACAGCGACCACTGATGCAGCAGCCAGGCAGCTCCCGTTCAACTGTGTGCCCTGCGTCGCACAAAGCCTCAACCAAGCCATCACAGTTTCTCTGCAGAAATATGCTGACGTTTCTCTTCCAGCATATCTTTGAGCATGCAGTACCTTTGAGGATATTCTGGAGAGTAATCGTCATTGTTCTGGATTGTTGCAATAATGATAATATACGTACATGTGCATAAAGCAAGCATATTTGTCCACTCCCATATTGAGGAAAGTAAAAAAACTTGTTGTTGTTTGTCTGTTTAAGGTACATATAGAACAAATAAAAAATGTGATGTTAACAATGGATGACCATGCAATTAATCGCAATTAAATATTTCAATTGATTGACAGCCCTAATATATATATATATATATATATATATATATATATATATATATATATATATATATTTAGACACACACATATATGTCTAAATATACCTATATATCTGTATCTACCTATCCGCACACCTACTGCTGTTTTGGAAACCAACCTCAATGAAAGAACTGGAGGTGGCGAATTACCGTTACAGGTGTGAAAGCAGCCGTTTTTTATTTTTTGGTGACCTGTCCCTTTAATGCTGTATTAATAATGATCATTACAAATTCCATGTTTAGATCTTGACGATGAGGGACCTGTTGAAGAGGGGAATAGCGGTCCATCATAGCGGCATCCTGCCGATACTGAAGGAGGTCATTGAGATGCTCTTCTCCCGAGGCCTCGTAAAGGTGAGTCACACCAGAGGACAAGAAGATATCATAAAAGCACATCATTAAAAAAAATTAAACTAACAAACCTTAAAGCATAATCTCCATCAGTCCACAGATGATTAAAACAATACTCTCTTCATATCCCAGGTGCTTTTTGCCACCGAGACGTTTGCGATGGGAGTTAACATGCCTGCGAGGACCGTGGTGTTCGACAGCATCAGGAAACACGACGGGACCGGCTTTAGAAATCTGCTGCCAGGTTTGGTGCTCTCTCTCCGTCTCCCGTGTGTCTGCGTTCCCTCTCTTTCATCTGAGCCAACATTTATTATTCTCTTTCATCTCCGAGGATGAATCGGAGTCGAGGGAAAACAACAGTAGTTTTGATTTCTCTTTAATGTTTTTGAACTTTTACTTTCAGGTGAGTATATTCAGATGGCGGGCAGAGCAGGCAGGAGAGGTCTGGACGCCACCGGCACCGTCATCATTCTGTGCAAAGCCGGAGTTCACGAGATGGCAGATCTGCATGTCATGATGCTGGTGAGGCCCTCCGTCTGCTCTGTGATCGTAAATCTCCTTCTGCAGGTCAATATTGCAAAATATGTTTAATCGCTCAAAGCAGAGCCTCCTGTTTACTTTGGCCGAGTTTCAAAGAAAGTGCTGCACGCCGGGTTATTCATGAAACATTTAATAACACAGTTGAGTGGGCTATTTTAACTCTCTTTCACTCTGAGAGGAGTGTTTTGATTCAATGTGCTCTTTAAGAGAAATTATTCTCCTTCATCTCTAGCTTTATCTTAAAAATCTGTTTGAAAAAGTTATTGTATCTGTTTGCTATAAAACAGCCAGTGCTCTTTCCTATTCCAATTATTTTTAAGGAATGTTTACACTGGCAAACTTCATTTTAAGGCATAGTTTGGGGTTTTTGAAGTGGGGCTGTATGAGATAAGTGTCTATAGTCAGTGTGTTACATACAGTATTACATACAGGAATTTATTTTAGCAACTTCTTTGCCAACTTCTGCCTCCTCTTCCTTTATTGGGGTTCTTTTTTTTATTTATTATTCTTTTTATATTTATATAAAATATATATATATAATAATATATAATATAATTATTATATATTATATAATAATAATATAATATATAATAATATTAAAATATAATATTTTATATTTATATATCTTTGCAGAAATTATTTTTTTGTTGTTACTTTTGTTAAATTTTTTTTATTAATATTATTGATTTTTTATTTCTTACTTAATTGCCTGTATTTTTTTTATGTCTCTGCATATTCATGTAGCTTAGTCCATCTGTTCAGTTTATGAGCGAAATCCAATTTCTAAAAAAAAACAAAACAGTTAAAACAAATATTAAGGGAATTACACCTCGTCTGCCAAAGCAGCAGCAGGAAAAGTGAAAAACAATCCTCCTTTTTAAATTGCTGGCACTGAAAGAAATATCTGGTTGATATTTAATATTTTTAAAAAAAATATATATATATATATATATATATATATATATATATATATATATATATATATATATATATACATATATATAGTTTATAAACCCCATGAAATGACTATAACCAACAATTAATTAATCCTAGAAATGAAAATGGATTCAGAAAATGAGTCTTTATAGCTGCAGACTGGAAAATCTCACCACTCCTGTTTCAGGGTAAACCCACCACCCTCCAGTCCCAGTTCAGACTCACTTACACGATGATCCTCAACCTGCTGCGAGTCGAAGCTCTCCGCGTGACCGACATGATGAGGAGGAGCTTTTCTGAGAGCCACAGGGACACTCAGGTAACAAACGCCTGCAGAACAGCACCAGTGTGATTATATATCTTATACAGCACAAAGGTAAGTTAAAAAATGTACGTAAATGACAGAAAATGTCAAAAGAAAGATTTTAAAATAATGTTTCTCGTCTATAAAGCACTAAATGGTCTCGGGCCTAAATACATTTCTGATTTACTTGTACACTACAATGCATCCAGACACCTTTAGGTCATCTGGAATAAGTTTGCTCAGCGTTCCCACGATCAAAACCAAGAAAGATGAAGCAGTTTGCGGTTTTTATGCTCCCCACCTGTGGGACAAACTCCCTGAATACCTGAGGTCTGCTGAATGTGGCTTTCCAGTAACATCTTTTGTCTTGCTTTTTCTCTTTGATTGTCTGTAAGTTTTTAATACAGTTTTAAAGTTTTCTTAATGGATTGTTTTCTGTTCCTTTGTAAAACACTCTGAATTGCCTTGTGTCTGAAAGATGCTAAAAATAAACTTGCCTCGCCTCATCGAAGCTCTTCCTTCTCTCTCTCCTGCTGTAGGCTCACGAGAAGAGGATCAGCCAGCTGAAGCAGTCGCTGTCCTCTCTGCCTCCTCTGGACACAGAAGGTCAGCTGTCCGACCTGTTGCCTTACTACCACACTGTGACGGAGCTACGAACCACCACCGAGGCCCTCCAGGTAAACACACACACACACACACACCAAAGATCACATTCTTGCTTCATGCTTTAATCGGCTGCATTTCCTCGCTGCTGTCTGTGGTTTCAGCGCGCTATCCTGGAGTCTGTCAACGGGCTGAAGGCTCTGTCTGTGGGTCGCGTCCTGGTGGTGAACAACAAGCGGCATGTCAACGCTCTGGGAGTCATCCTACAGGTGGGAGCGTGTCTGATAATGTCTGTGTAACACGTAGCAGCAGATGAAGACATAAACATTCCTGAAAACTTAAATGCTCATCACAAAGTGCAATCGCAAAGTGAAAATATGTAGTGTGGCAGCCCGCTGTGCTGAATCCAAGGCTGAAATTATATTTAATTATGTGATAGAAACATTTAAAGTTACCGCACTGTCAGGCTGTCTTCAGCTGGTGTACAATAAACTGAAATGTTTTTGTCTGTCATTAGTTATTTTAGTTTATCTTTATTTAATGTCCCTCTTTTGTAAGGGTTGAGATGGCTGCATAAAACATTGTTAAGTCACAAAAATGAAAAAAAAATAACTAGACTATTCAGTGCTGCTGTGTTGTGTCTAAATAATTAGATTTAATCTTAAACGTAAATCCTTTGTGCGTTTTATTTTCTTTTTTTCGGTTGTTCTGGCCTTTTTTTCCCACAAATATCACCAAGTAATCAGACAACTAGAGCTGTAGATCGCTTTGGAGTTTACTCTGATGAAGTTTTAGTTTCTGTAGGTGGTGTCTGTGATATTTGTTTTAAAGAAACTTTAAAGTACAGCATATAGATAGAAAGCATGTGGGCAAAAGGTCAACATGCACAGACAGAAAATGTAGAATTTAATAGTTTGATAATTGGGTACAGGATGTAATCACATAAGTTTCACAACATAAAAAGTAAAGTAAAGCTTTGGAAATCACTGCAGTAGATCCAGTATTCTCAGCGTTCAGGGTCGAGTAGGTCTGGAGCCTCTCCCAGCATGCAGTTGGGCAAAAAAAAGCACAAATAGATATTAAAACCTGCAAGAAGTTTAGGGTTTCTATTCCACCCTACCTGCATGTCTTCAGAATAGGGGTGAAAACCAGAGCATTCAGTGGAGACACACACACACATACACACACACAAACACGGGAAGAAACTGTCCCTTATTCCTACATCCATCTCTTGACGTCTCCTCCTTTATGCCAGGTGTCCAACGACTCTGTGAATCGCACCTTCACGGCTCTCATCATCTGTGACAAGGGCAACGAGGAAGGCGAAGGAAAAGAAAAAACAACAACAACGCTTTCCCTCACCTCTACAACACCGCGCTCTTCATACCTGAAGGTTGGCTGACTGACAGACAGACACAGACACACGCTTTCTTACATTTCTACCCCCGCACCTTTTATATATTTACTCAAACCAACCGTTGAGTTCAACAGAAGTGTAAATGACGGTTGTTCCTTCTGTTGTTGTCAGGCCCGTGCAGCCACACGGTGCAGAAGTTGAAGCTTCACGAAATCTCTCAGGCATCACAGTGAAAACGCTCAAAGTGATTCCAGACAGGATCATCGACAACTACAACAAGAGGCAACAGCCGCGGTTCAAGTATGTGAGAAAGAGCTCAGCTGATCTCAGTCAGTTTTTGTAATTTGCTTCTTATAACACAGTCAACGCTCTTTCCTTTCCCAGTTATTCTGAAGGAATTTTTACATCGGCAACTTCATGTTGATTTAAATATAAAAGGGAATTTATTTTGGCAACTTCCCCTGTGTCACTCCCTTCCCTCTTTTTATTAGGCTTTTAATTAATTTATTTATTATTTTTATTTATTATGTCTTTATTTTTACATATTTACTTTTTCCTTCTTACTTATTTTTTATTGCTGTTTCTTTTGTTATATATTTTAGTATTAGTGTTATTGATTTTTATTTTCATTTCTTACTTTAATTAACTGTATCTCTTTTATTTCTGCATACTCATCTGCTTTTATTCATCTGTTAAGTTTACGAGCAGCAAACCCCCCCCCCCCCCAAAACAATAAGAAAAAAAAAGTTATAATAAATATAAAGGGAATTAAGAGGTTTTTAATTATACCTGGTCTGCCAAGGAAGCTGCAGGTAAAGTAAAACAAATCTAAAAAAATTAGGGGAACTAATTATCCCCTCTTTATTAAAAATGATAAATATTATACCTTGCAGTGTATCAGGGGATTTCAAACCCCATAAATACCTTCTGAACACAAATATAGCCTTTGTGTTAATGCTGCTAGGGCAGTAGCTTTATTTTCCTTATGTACTTGCATATACCCGCCCAAAAAGACATAACAAAATCAAGTATAATTAACCTCGCATGAATGAAATGAGTAAAAGTAGAGTAAAAGACATAAATTTAAGTAAAAAAGATAAAAGGGACTCGGTATAATGGTTTGGTTTAATTAGTCATCCAACTTCTCCTTTCCTCTCTACCGTGTAACGGTGTCTATTTGTCTCTTTTTGTTCCTGTTAATTCATAGCTCTGTATCAAACCGCATTTTTGTCTTTGTCTCTTCAGGTTTGACCCTCCGGGCCAAGCCATCTCCACAGCGACCCAGGAGCTCCTGCGATTGGCCGAGGCCAACCCCAGCGGCATCGCGACCCTTGACCCTGTGAACGACCTTCAGCTGAAGAACGTGGACGTGGTGGAGGACTCCATGAGGCTCCGTGTGCTGCAGGACAGCCTCAAAGAGTTCAACTGCATCCACTCGCCCACCTTCGCAGAGCAGGTGTGTTTTTGTTTGTGTGTGTGTGTGTGTGTAGGTGTGTGTTTAATGGAGGCTGTCCTTGAATGAACTCTTTTGTTCTGTATGGGAGTTATTTATATTTTTGAGCTTCACTATGCAGATGAATGATGCCGAAAGTGTTTCATTCCAGTGTTTGTTTAATAAAGACACCAAATTCTTTTGTGCAGCAATTGAATATTTATGCAGCTAATTAACATCATACCCTTACATAACACACTTTACAATTGGCCCCCTTTTTGCTGCCTCCCCTCATTTCTCCCTTTTCATCCCAGCATCAGCTCCTTTTTATCCCCCCGTCATTTCTCTTCTATTTTCCACAATAATAACATCAAACTACGCCACAAGATTTTTGTGTTTGCGTATCCTGTCTTCCTGCCAGCCTTGTCGAGGAGATAAGATGCAAAAATCGGAGCTGGCTGTTTCTATAATTACCCATATAGGCTCATAGCCGCAGCTCACAGGCGCGGCGTGTCGTTTGAGTCGTCTCACGCACACACACACGAAATCCTTCATTACTTTGCAAGATAACAGGCTCTTAGTTGCAGTATCACAGTCTCCTCTCATCACTGTAGATTCACGCTTTCTTGTGTCTTTATGAATTGTGGGTATTATAAAGCGGTGGTTAATGCAGTGTGCTCTACAGTGGAAACTGTTAGTACGGAGTAATTGGCCTCAGTGGGTTTATGTAACATGTTGAGCTACAGACTCCTCTGTGCTGTCAATGAGAGCACAATAGGAAACGTTATCCCCTCCGCTAGAACGCAGAGTTGGTTTATTTGATGCACTGAAATCAGGTCAAGTGCTGCTGTGCTGCTGATGTATATTCAAGTCAAGTAACTGTGTGTGTGTGTGTGTGTGTGTGTCAGTTTGCTCGGGTTCAGGAGAGGATGAGTGTGCAGGAGGAGCTGGACCGGCTGCTGTTCCTGGTTTCTGATCAGTCCCTGTCTCTGCTGCCTGAATACCACCAGAGGATCAAGGTTTGACTCGCTGTCCTGGGAAATCATTACAGATAAATGTCTTAGCTACTTGTCCTATCTCAAACTTAGTTTCAAAAATAGGAAAAAAAATCCTATCTTACCATTACAGAAATACTTCCTGTGTCCTATTTTATCTCAGACTTATCTTATCTTAAGAAATCCTAACTCAAGCTGTAGATTTGATTCTTTAATCAACACTCGTCTTGTCTTGCCTTTATCTGTGTTTATACTTCAAACAAGAAAGAAAGATTAGAAAGTAAAAGTAGGCTTATATTAGTTTTTTTTTTAAATGATCTACATTCACATGCTGACATCTGTTCATAGTGATTAGCCCAAATGACCGGCACACAGAAGAGGAGGTCTTGGTTCTGACGTTCGCACTGAATCGGCCCAAAATATTTGCCCTCGCCCTCAAGATTGGGATGACTCTGTGATGCCTAAATTACTGAGGAAAACATGAACAAAGTACTTGGAAACATGCTGCTGTAATACTAAAAACCCTTCATGTCATTCTAAACTGAGATTAGATTTTTAGATTAGGAATTTTTCTTTTTAATTTTTTTGTTTTTGAGAAATTGAAAATCTAATTTAGGTCATAACTCTTAGATCATCTCCTTCAGTACTACATGTCCTGCATGTTTTAAATCTCTCCCTGCTGCTACACAGCTGGATTAAATGATCAGCTGGTCATCACACAGTTAAAGGAGTTCATAACGAGTTGATCATTTGAACCAGCTGTGTTGCAGCAGGGAGAGATCCAAAACATGCAGGATGAGTGGTAGTCGAGGAGAGGTTTGGGGAGCACTGTCTTAGATAATTATTTACCACTTTAGCATTTACATTTGTATTTTAGAGCTTTTCTTAGATCCTGAACAAAGACACTCAGAGGTTTACTCCCCTGCTGTTCTCCCTCAGGTGCTGCAGTCCCTCCAGTACGTCGACGGCAGCGGGGCGGTGCAGCTGAAAGGCCGCGTGGCGTGTCAGATCAGCAGCCACGAGCTGCTGCTGACTGAGCTGCTGTTCGAGAACGTCCTGAGCCCGCTGGCGCCCGAGGAGAGCGCCGCCCTGCTGTCCTGTCTGGTGTTCACGCAAAACACGCAGGTGGAGCCGCACATCACCAACACGCTGCAGGAGGTGAGGTGCTTCAGTCTTGTTTGTATCTCACAAAGAGCACAGTCATTCAAATGACAGCCGTGATGTGTTTGTACTGACATACTGTACAGACTTTCCCTCCTGCGTGGGTGACTCACACACACAAACACACATCGTACATCCTCGCCCCGCAGAAAGGACATTAAGGGCATTTCACCTGACTCATCCCAGTCACTTGCTCACTTATGAGTTCACTCGTCTGTCTCCATCAGACTCTCCTCTGCTGTGTCAGTGTGTGTGTGTTGTTAAACGGTCCTTGATACATGAAAATGCTTTATGAGCGCCTGAATTAGTGATGACCTGAGTTCTGTAGACCTGCGATAGCAGAGCAGACGCATCACGGTACGGTTTGTAAAACAGATTTCTTTAACATCACCAAGAGGCAAGAGAGAGGCGCAGTTAAGAGCCTCCTGTAAAAAAATAATAATAATAAATCTCTGTCTTTCAGGCTTAACTTACACATTTCCATCTGCTCCACAATCTCTCTTCCTCTTTCTCTCTAGGTTAACCCTTAACATTGCACAAATTGAAATTACGAATATAAAATAGGCCTAATGGAAACACGTCAATATTGAAAACAAACTTCCATTTATTGCAAAAAAGTTTTTTGGTTTGCATGAGGTGGTATTTCAGGCCTTTTGAAAAATCCATATTTTGCAAAACTGCAATGGAAAAACTTTATTGACTCTCTCAGGCATGATGCAGCAGGAGCTACAAGACGTGTTACTGCATCGCATAACTCTTCAAAGTTGAGCGGATCATCTGGAAGTATTGAATCCACAACTCCTCTGTGAAATCTATCACCTCACAGAAATCCCTCATACATGGCCGCTCCCAAGTATAAAGGTCTTGCCTTTCCATTATCGTTCGCATAACACGCCAACGTCGCTTCGATTGGAAATAATGACGGCTAACGCGGTGGCTGCAATAGAAATAAACCAGCTAATGTTTTGAACATCCATCGTCACGCCTCTTGGATTGAGAAGATCATCTCACAACCGCGTTTTATCTACCTTTCGAAAATATCGCCTAAGTTTTGCAGAATCTGTAATGGAAACCCGCCTTACGTCTCTCTCTGTCTTTTTCTTTCAGGGCATTGATCGGGTGCTGTCAGTGGCCAAACGTATCGGAGAGCTGCAGAGGGATTGTGGGATACCACAGACAGCTGAGGAGTTTGTTGGCCAGTTCAAGTTCGGCCTGACAGAGGTGGTGTACTGCTGGGCCAGAGGCATGGTGAGGGTTAACTCCTTGTTGTTGCGCTTGATTTTGACCTCATTCACACTGGTAACATGCAGTCTGTACGTGGATGAGAAAAAAATGGCCTGTTAAAGGTGCACTCAACCGATTTTACATGTCAACATGTAGAGAACTGCTCAGCCTGTGAAAACTTGGAGATGTTAAAGTCCAAACTGGAGTTTTTACAAGGCATGGCAGCTTTTATGCTGCCTTCACGTGCTCCTCAGAAATATCACATTTACCGTATTTGAAAGTAAGGAGCACACGAACAGCTCTCCAAAGTTGTAATTATGAGTGGGAAATTGGGAAATTTCGATGATACCCAAGTTGCGGAGTTGAAAGTGACAGTTACGTGACGTTTGCATGCATGGAAACAGTGTCAACAGCCAATTTTCATTGCAATTACCTCAGCAACACCTTGAGCCCTTTATTCACTGAAACAACAGGAACACAAAGATAGCTAGCTATGCAAATATTAGCTAATTATGTTATTTAAGCTTATAAAGAAATTAAAACGTCAACCACATACCTGATGCACACTCTATGTGCTTGGTTCTGCTGCTGAAGCACAAAGGAGCTCTGTGCTACTTGCTTTTGGTAAAACGTCAGCCACAAAAAATCAACCTTTTTACTTCTAGTAAATATGTGTCATGCTTTTTAAAGCACTTCAATGAGTGTATGTCATTATTACTATTGTAGAACTGGGAGGTGCAATATTTTCATAGGAGCATGTGAAGGCAGCATAACAAACAATGTCATTATGGGAATTATAGGATTCTGGACATCTTTGCTGCATCGATTTTGAGCTTTCATTATTAATGCAAAGCTTGTGAGGACCCAAACTTTATGGACGTGTAATATTAAATTGCTCTAGTGTCTCAAAAGCTGGAGTGCAGGACCTAAACGTATAACTGAATGTTACTGATTATTTTCTCAAGTTGATGTAATTAAATCACAATGAATGAGATCTCAAAGCTTGAATTAAGGCTAGTTTTAACTATTTTATGACGCATTTATTAGCAGTTTAAGTGGTTTTATTGTTTGAAATTTAAATTATGTTAAAGGTCCAGTTTGTAGGATTTAAGTGGACATATTTGCAAAAATGAAATATGATATGTATGTTTTCTTTAGTGTGCAATCAGCTGAAACTAAGAATTGTCATGTTTTTGTTATCTTCGAACGAGCCGTTTATATCTACATATGGAGCGGGTCCTCATCCATGGAGTCCGCCATGTTGTTCCTGCCCTGAGAGGACAAATCAAACACTGGCTCTATATTAGGCCATTTGAAGTTTGGTGTCAGCTATCGTAGCTCTCCTACATGCTTGGCACACAGGAGAAATTTCCGTTTATTACAATCTGCAACCTCACTGCTAGATGCCACTAAATCCTGCACATTCAGCATTTAAGATACATTCAAACACAGTTTGCATTTCCTTCTTTATTCACTGAATTTACTCTCTTAATTTCTGCGACTTTTTTCCCCCTTGTGTTGCATCATCACCATCTCACCCTCCTCCTGTCTCACTCCCGCCATCTCATCACAGCCGTTCGCAGAGATCGCCCAGCTCACAGACGTCCAGGAGGGCACGGTGGTCCGCTGCATCCAGCGCCTGGACGAGGTGCTGAAGGAGGTGCGTCAGGCCGCCCGTATCGTGGGAGACTCCGTCCTGGGGAGCAAGATGGAGAAGGCCTCCCTGGCCATCCGCAGGGACATCGTCTTCACCGCCTCGCTCTACACCCACTGAGAGACGAGCCTGCAGCCGAGCGCTTCTTTGTGTGAAAGGTGTGAGAAAGATGTGGGGGAGGTGAGGAGATGGTTTAAGTGCTGTATGTGCCTATAAAACATGTTTACAGTTCCTGACAATGAAGAAGGGAATGATTTTAACCAACAGACCAAAGTAGAGACTGTGGGAATGAACATGAAATCTGTAATTTATTGTACAGTAATAAAAATCTGTATTCCCAAATCATGTTTGTCTCAGATGTTTGTAAATGTTTGATTGCACATGCATCACTCTCCTGGTTGTTCTGACCAGTGGTGGAATGTAACTAAATACATTTACTCAAGTACTGTACTAAAGTATGAATTTGAGGTACTTTACATGAGTATTTTCTTTTCATGCTACTTCATGCTTTTACTCCAGCACATTTTAGAGGGAAATATTGTACTTCACTACGTTTATCTGACAGCCTTACAAAATAAGATTTTTGAATTAAAATGATAATTTATAAAATGTTTGTTGTAAATTAAATTTGCAAACAGTTTACGCAAGTACTGCAGCAACAATTGTTGGTTAATCTGTCAATTCACAGAAAATGAATTGCCAATTATTTTGATGACCTTTTAAGTCTTTTCTTTCTGTAATTAATTCAGAGTTTAGTTTAGAGTTTATTTTCAATTTTGATTTAAAAATGTTAATGTTTTTTATTCTTTTTAGGTAATTTTTGAATATGTTATCTTTTTTTTAATTTTGAAGTTTTTGTTGTTTTTTTCTACTATAATTAAGTGGGGGGTTTTAATGTTGTTTTTTTCCTTTACTTTTTTTGTAATTGTTCTGGGGGTGTTTTTATTCTCTTAATTTTGAGTCTGGTATGTTTATTTCTTTTTTGTCTTTTTTTGAATAATGTTGAGTTTTGGGGGTGTTTGTTTTTTTTAATTATAATTTTGAGGTTAGGGGTATGTTATTCTGTTTTGTAATGTTTGTTTGTTTTTGTTTTTTTGTTTTTTTTAAGATTTTTCTTAGTGGGTACTTACTTCAGATGCATTTTCCTGATTACAGTTATTCACTTTAACTTAAATAATTTTTTTTAACACAGGGCTTTGTGAAAATATTTTCTAATAGTACTTTTATCTAAGTAAAGGATCTGAATAATTCTTCCACCACTGATACTGAAATCCTGTAAACACCTCCTGAAGGAAAAAAATCTGCCATGTGAGGACAACATACATGCATGAGAGAGAGAAAAAACGGAGGTGCTGAAATGTCACGCAAGGAAAGAAATGCGTTTGTTGAGCTGTGATGGGACGCTCCTGCATCGTGCATGTGCAGCTTCAACAGTCCGGGCTGTCGCTTTAAGACAACGATAGCTTTGTGTCTGATTAATTCAATGTACGGCGACGCGTTAGTGGAGAAACCTTATTAGAGCCGCGCAGAAAGCGAGAGGAGGAGAGGAGAGGAGGAGCGCTGCGAGAGAATTGGGTTAACTTAAATAAAAAAAAAAACAAAAAACACTTGAAGTTATCATTATAATAAAACCGTGGGTGTTTTTAAGATGAAGACATCTTGAGGATGGGTTGCTGGGTGTAAAAGTCTGCATCATCGCGCACTGAAAGGAGGGATTTTTTCCATCACCAGCTTGAAGTGAAAAGACATCACAGGAGATCGGAAGGCATGTCGTCGGAAAAACACGGTAAGGTGTTTTAATTACACTAAATGTGGCGTATTTTGATGCCTAATTGGCAGCCTAATTGAGCCACTTCTTCCGAAACCCCCGTTGAGATGTGAGGATTTGGTTCTTTTTTTTTTTTTTTAAGATGGACATCGTTTTGTTTGATGCACATCAGGCTGAGGGGATCTTTTCCCTCAGCTCCCCCTCTTGTCAACATCTCCATCCGCTATTTATCTGCACGGCGCTGTTTCTGTGGGATGATGCACCGCTGTGTGGGTGCAGCCTGGGGGGAGAAAAAGCACCACAGGGCCTCTTATTACACCCATAGAGTTTTAAGTGACATTATCAGACTTTATGTGATTATATGTGTACCTTAAGTAGGTTGTTTTGCTCATTTTCTGCTTAAAATACATCATGTTCCTGGGCTGTTTAATATAATAGGCCACTTTACAATTTATGATAGGGTTATTGTAATTTTTTCCCCCTTTCTCTGTCTCATTATCATCATTACGCACAGGCCTACGTACATCTCTGCTGACTATTACAGACATCAGTGTGGGTGTCCTCTGCGCGTGCACGCCTCCACTTGCGCGTGTATAATAGCCTTAATTAATAATAATCCTCAATGTCTGGTGCACCAGAACAAAAAAAATATCCGTCCATTCTTTTACGATGTTAAGTTGAGCTCAAACAGCATCCTTATAATAAAGAATAAAGGTCATAATGAATAAAGTTGTCATTGATACTGTAAAGGGCAGGCTGCACAGGAGACTGCAGTTTGGTCTGACTGTTGTCCTGTGTGTTAATCAACCCTGTGTGGGCCATAATAATCCATCAACGACGCTAATAAAAGAACAACAGCAGGCCTACAGTGTAATGTTACTAATGAGAATGCATGACATTCACCAATTTGACTACAACAGGGTTATGATATCTTGTAGATGTCTGAGTGGGAATGATTTGTACAGCTCAGTATTGTGTATTTGAAATTATATTCTTTCAGTTGTCATGGTTCACCCCGGTTAACTCTTTAACACCTGGATCAACATCAGTGTTTCTGTGCTGCATTCAAGCGTTTTTCCACCAGCATTTAATCCTCTAAAACAAACAAACTGGTTTTTATATCTTTCAAAAACATGGAAAACAAAGTGAGCAACTTGGTAGGAAATGTCCTGCAAACTGGAAAAAATAGTAAAGGGTGACATGATCTGAAATAAATAAATAAATAATAATTTAAAAGAAGACGAACATAGGACAGTTTTTCTTAAGGTACAGCTCATCCCAGGTCTACCAAGGAAATGATCTGAAAATAGGATGAGAGGGGATTATTAGATATTAGCCACAAAAAAGGAATGGAAATTGTCCAGAGGGACACAGAAAAAGGAAAAAGGACAACGAAAATATATACCGGTATGCTATATATACAATATTTATAGCCCTTGCTTGGGTCTCTTTCCTTATTTTTTATTTTTTTGTTTTTGGTTCTTTATTTTGTTTGTTTGTTTGTTTGTTTTTTTACTATTTTGCTATTTTGCCAATGTTTAGGCCATTTGTTAAACTGCTCCTCCCATGTTTTTGAAAGAAAGGAGGCCATTTAACTCAGGTTTTTAAAGGGTTAATTTACACCTGCACTACCAGATGAAAACAGTTGGTGAGATAGAAAACCGGAAATACAAGCACTAGGACGTCATGTCACCACACGGTCACTGTAAACAGGTATGGCTATCTTTAAAAGGTTATTACGAACACATTTTTTATGACATTTCTACATATTTATTATTAGTAAAATGCCTTTAATCATGTTTAATTCCTCACCACAGTCTGTTTGGGTTGTGTGAGAGAGAAAGATGGCGCCCGGCTTTGCACACAGTGACGGGGCTAACTGTTAGCACAACACCGCTAACGTTACCCAGCGGTTAATCACGGGTTTAACGACAGAGTGGAGCCGTTTCAGTGTCGGTATGAGATGTTTGGGACCGTTTAACGGCTCAGTGTCGGACACGCCGAGCAGACGTTGGGCTGACCGTTAGCCTGTGTTGTTGTGTTGAGTTTTCCTGTTGGTATGTATCCCCCAGTGCTGTTTGGCTGATATAGACTAGAAAACGAGTCTGATTTTGTTTTACTACCCCTTTTTATGTGAAACAGCGCAAAATTTTAAGTAATGTAAAAACAGATAACGATTTAGTATGATATATAGACGGTGCATAAAGATTAAGGCAATGATATATGTATTATAACATTTAGACTAGTTTATTATCTGGAGAAAGCGGGAGATGAGAACATCTCAACATCAAGAAAGATGAAGATTTGTAATTTTTTAAAAATTTTTTATCACTGTGTAATTTATTTTTTGCAAGGATATTGGTCATATATTCTACTGTAACTTAATTTATTTTGTATACCCACTTTTGCTTTTTGCTGATATCTAAAACTGGAAGATGAGACATGTTTTGGATATTGTAATGGTGTCTTGTAATCCCGTGTGGGATAGGCCAGAAATGACATGACACAGAAAGAAAAACTAACTGAAGCACTCACATAATTCTATCTTAAATTATTTTTATCTTGTATATATCTATTCTCTATTTATTTTTTAGATATTTATTTTCCTTTATTTTCTGAAATATTCATATTACATATGTTATGTTATATGCTACATTTTAGGCTATATGATTTGAAATATATAGCCCCTCACAAACCTAACACTCACTATGCATTACCGGGAAAACACTATTTAATTGGGGAACATACTTAGACACAACACCTGTTGGCTGGTGGCTGTGGAGAGAAAAGCACCAGAAAAATTTTGGGAGGTCAGGATGGTTCAGGATCAGACCCTCAGGTGCATAAAGGATCAAACACAGATTTGATAGAAGTTTTTATACTACTCGGTGCTTGGTTATTTGTGTCGATACCAGAGTTGAAAATTAGCAATTTTGTCCACCTGCCACTGTGGCTGACAGGTTACCATTGTTTTTTTGGCTGCTGGTGAGTGAATGTAGCAGCTACTTGCATATTTTACCAGCATTTAACTGGTGGCTGATGGTAGTTTCCAGAGAAACTCTCACACGGGGGACATAACATGTCTCCATCTGTGGACTCGAGCCAGACTTGATTTACACATTCAATGACTTAGGACAAGTTGATCTCACTTAAAATAATCTTGGAAACTGATTGCCTTGAAAAATGTAAGAAAATGTAACTATTAATATTACTATTAATCTTCTTTCATGTTCACTTTATATCTCAGTGTTACATTTACTTAAAATGTAACTATATTAACTTAATTTTGTTGTTGCAACTTAAAAATGACAAGTGACATTACTTTGTTTTTTCTTAGTGTTACCAGCTTCTGTAAACCAAGTTAGTCTGACTGAACTTGATCATCACAAAGAGGATTTTGCAAATAATGAATTAAGGAGATCTGCCAGTTCTGTTTTGTTAACATGTTTAAGAAAATACAAATACGACTACTTTGCAACCAGCAGAAAACAGATACAGAGCACAGTAAACTGGGTTTACTGAAGTTGCTAAAATTTGGAAAAAGTTCTTCAATTAAACTTGTCATTTTATAGTTTCAACGTCACAAAATTAAGAAAATATGACAAAATTTTAAGTAAAATTAACATTTAGGTATAATGTAAACATATATTAAGTCTAAGAGTTATATTTACTTAGATTTTTCAAGGCAATGAGTTTCCAACATTTCTTGATGTAAAATCAAGTTTTACAGTGCACCAATACCACAATATACTGTATTCCCTGGTGAAATTTCAGGAAAGTATAAAATATTATACCACCCAAGCCTACTGGGGAACCCTTGCACTTTGAAATGCCATTGCTCATGCTTTTGACCTCGCCTTCAGCGAGTCTACATTAGAAATAATGGATTTGAGAGGCCAAAAAAACAAGGCATGTGTACGACCCCTTGGTATAGTTTTGCTGTCATTGACTGAATTCTGATTCATCAAGAATTTTCTTCATTTGCGGATTCTTTGTTCCCCGTGGAGGTATGTGAGAAAAACATTTTTTAAATAGCCTTTCTAATTACTCTCTGAACTTTTCTTTTACAGTTACATGGTCCGTAAATGAAATATTGAAAAACACCTGTTTTTCACTGAAAAGCGCCTAGGATAACCTTGTAGTATATGGCTGTAACTTGCTGAGGGACGGCGAGAATTCATTTTGAAGTCCAAAACATCTAACAACTTTCTAAAATTAAATTAGAAAAAAAAAAATCATTATCAGACAATGCAAGTGTAAAATTCTGACTCAAAATGAGCCGGACAGAAACTTGAGGTTCTTCTGAATCCGGTGCTGTATGGCACTGGATGCTGACTGCTCAAATGTGTTAGAAACAAAATTGCTCTAGGTCTTTAAGGGTTAAACCAAAATTTAACATAAAAAGAGGTTAGTAATTAATACACAAATGGTCATTTAGGGAGCTGAGGTTTTCTTTCAAAGCCAATATTCTGGATTTTTTACTGTCTCGTGTAACAACCACTCCTTTGCTTCTTTCCTATATTTAGTCTTGACATCATGATATCTTGACAGATTTCGGCCTTTAAAAGGAGAAACACCAACATGTGTTTTTGTCTCTCATGTTTGCCAAGCTGCCCGTCACGTCACATCATGCCCTTTTAAAGGTGTCCCCTCCCTCGCGCTCGCTCCTTTCCCCTCCTGTCTGTTTCTGGTCCACTTCCTGCTTGTGACAGAGTCGGGGACTGTTATGTAAAGCCGGTCCCCGAGCACAAGTCGTCATCCCTCATCACTCAGCTGCTCCGCTCTCTCTCCGGCTGCCTCCTGCTCTCCTTTCTCCGTCCCATCAAATCTTTACTCCTCCGTCCTCACCCCCATCCATCTCCATCTTCCCGTCCTCCTCCCTCCTCATGTCGCTGTCAAACTGGATTACCTCGGCCACTTCCCTGCTGTGAACGCACGACACCCCCCGTCAGTCATGTTCAATGTTAAACAAACACAGAGGGAGCAGAGGTGTGAGCATGAAAAGAAGCTTCAGACGGACCATCAGATGAAGTTATCCGTCTCGGAAATGCCACATCTTTAACCGCTAATAAACTGCGTTTTTGAAGCGAGGAGGAGAGAGAAAGACATTTTTTTTCTGTGGAGGTGAAAATGTCAATCACTGTCATCATTAGCACACAGACCGCACAGGTTTCCTTTCTTTGCGGAGGCTGTTTGAAGTCGTGCTGAGGAGCTGTGGTCTGTGTAATTATTTCTCTCCCTCCTCTACAGCGAGATAAAACATATTATATTCAACACGCGGACAAACGTGTAGCAGTGAGTTAGATAACATGCCCTCACTCTTATATCTGTTTCTTTTATTGTTCGTCCTCTGCTTTTTCTATTTATGATTCCTCTCCTACCTGCTTTGTTCTTATCCTCCCTCTTCTTCTTCTCCTCTCAGGTCTCGATGACTCTGGTCGTCAGACCATGCAGCCTCCACCGTACCTCCCCGGCCCGCAAGATCCAAACGTGCCCCAACACCCCAACATGCAGCCTGCACCGGGCACCCAACCCAACTACCCTCCTCCGCCTCCTCCTCCGGGATCAGAGGGATATCTCCAAGAAACCCAGTTTCACTGCGGCCCGATGGGACCGCAGGGGGCCCCGCCGCAGGGCTACACGGTCCAGACCCAGGCCCCCGGGGGCACCATGCCTCACCCACCTGTAGGATACCTCGCCCCGGGCTACCCGCTTCAACTGCAGCCCTGCACGGCTTACGTACCTGTCTACCCCATGGCGTCGGTGAGTCAGAGACAAGCAGAGTGTTTTTAAAGATTTCACAGGTCTGACATCAGGCTGCGGCAGAATTAGTCTCTGTTCAATATAATGTGTTTTTCCTTCCACCTCATATCGCAAGTAATGTTTCTCTGTTTTCCATCCTACGTACTTTATTTTAAAGGTCCATTAGTTTCCTCATAATTTTCTTAGAGGTTTCTCGGAAATAAGTTTGTAATTTGGCACTAATTGTAGGGAAAATAGAGAGAGTCTTCTGTTATCTCAGCTGGTCGTGTTGAGTTTAAGTGTTGATTTTCAGATGAAGTTCGGTGATGGAAAAGCTTCATTGTTTACTAGTTAAATGTATCAGTTAAACACTTATCATTTCAGACGCACAACGAAATTTAACAGACTAATTTAGAACACTGAACACAGGTTATTGTAGGCCAACTGATAACTTTCTAAACTTTACAAACTATAAGTTATCACAACTGCTGACAAGCAGTCGGAGGAAACTGTCGGGGGTCTGGATCTCCCTCACCTCCCTTATCCGTGAAGCGCACGGCCTCACTCACCTTTCAGTGTAACTCTGGGGCGCAAGGTGTCTATCCTCCTGCCGACCGAAGCTCCGATTATTTGCTGTTAATTAATGGCGAAGCTCTGTAGCCTAGAAAATGGTATTCGGGACATCCCTAGATAAAAGTATCATCACTCTACCTTTAATACTCAGCCCAATGCAGCCTGTTAAAGACAGAAATGTCAGATTGCCAGTGGCCCGGCAGCTCTCATGGGGTTAAACAAGGGGTTGGAGGTCCTCTTCCAGAAAATTTTAAGAATCAAACACTTCACTTCCTGCATTCTGGTGAATTTTTATGCCTCAATTTGAGTCTTTTCTGCATCATTATTTGGTGGAAATGCAAAATAAAAGATAATCTACCATTTTTTGTCCTTATCCCTGGCCCTTATTCATACACAAGACTAAAAAGTAAAATGACGTAAATCACTTTTATAATTCTTAGTAAGAAGAAATTATCTGCTCAAGTCCTCAAGATCAGTGGTTTGGGATAGTAAGATCGCAAATTAAGCCAAAAAAAAAAAAAAAATCCCACAATATATATTTTTTACTTTTAAAAATGTTTGTGTTTCAGTTTTTTTTGTGTGTGAAATGGCGACCTCTAGCTCACTTGGTAGAGTGTACCCTTCCAGCAGACCTGGCTCAATCCAAACCTTAGGCCCTGTGCTGCATGCCATCCCCCCCGCTCTCTCCCACTGTTCCTGTCAATTTGTCAGCTGTCCGATCAATAAAGGCAATAGCAGCAAAAATAATCTGCAAAAAAAAAAAAGATACTGGAGTTTTACCTGTTAGAGATCTCTAAAAACTAACAACATTTTGGTTGCCTCGGTGCCATCTTGGTTAAAGCACTGAACCAAAAACCACACTGTCCCTGTTTCACATCCTTTGTTGCATGTCATCTCTCTCTGTCATCATCTCTTGTTATCTCTCTGCTGTTGGCTATCTATTAAAGGCATAACATCACAAAACAACAATAAAAAAATGAGATAATTTGAGATGGAAAACATCAGTCTTTGGCTGACAGTTCATATGCAGTCTCAGACAAAGGAATGTGAGCTGGCAGTGGTAGAAAAACAGGATGTGAACCAGTGCTCAAGGTCCTTTGTAACCTTAATTTATCCATTCATTTTGTACAGTATTTTTGAAATACAACTGAACATGTTTACACAGTAGATAAAACCATTCAAGCTATCCCCGGAAGTAAAATGAAAGTGGTGAAATTAGACCCTAAAATGTGACTCATCCAACAACTGAAAGTGCTTTCATGCCGCCACAAGTCTCACAATCACTAAGTGCACTGAATTAAAAAACAAGAGCTGGGTTTAATTTTCTCCACTTCACCAGGCTCTTCTAATGAAAATAAATATTTAAAATCCCCAGCAGTATATAATTTATCATGTGCATATCTTTTTGTGTGTGCAGAAAAATCTGTAGCATCTTGCAGGCTCGCTGCAATCTTACAATTTAATCAGTTATTTCCTGCCACGCTGCTGATAAAGCTCAGACGTGCACGACTTTAAAATACATGCAACAGTGACTCATGCAGCTGTCCTTTTCTCTGACTGTCTCACCTTGTTCCTGAGTTTTGAGTGGAAAGTGCTTTGTAAGCTGCAGGTACTTACTCTCTGTCTGTCTGTTCAGGGTCAACCCTACATGCCGGCCCCCGGAGGCCACCCAGGAATGCCACCGGGCCAGATTCATCCCATGCAAATGCCACCAAGCATCACCCTAATGGACCGCCGACCGCCACACGACTACCTGCCCATCGCCGTGCTCACAACCGTCTGCTGCTTCTGGCCAACAGGCATCATCGCGATCATCAAAGCAGTGCAGGTTAAATAACACTCTATTATGTCTTTTGATCTCTGATCTTTATTAACATAATGTCGCCCTCGCCAGAGAGACTTTGTTATGTAAATGCGCCCTAAAGTCATTAAATCCCTCGTTTTATATTTAGAAATGTACCTCCCCGTTGGAACGACACTATGAGATGCTATAAATCACACTTTAGTCACATTTAGTTTTTTGGAAAAACCTCTCTGGCTCTGGGGATGGCAGTGTCGTTCGGTACACCACTTTCAGACTGAAATAACTGTAACTATGTGATGGATTGCTATGAAATCTTGTGCAGGCATTCACGGTGTGAGATGAATTCTACTGAATTTGGTGATCCTCTGATTTTTCCTGAAGTGCCACCCTGAGGTAGACATTCGTGTGTATTAGTGAAATGTCTGGACAAATTTAGGATGAGTTTCTATACAATTTGGTACACAAAATCATATCCTAAATTATTAAATATTAGAATGCTAACATGCTGAACTGAGATGATAAATGTGGTAAACATTATACCTGCTGAGCATCAATTTCGGAACCAGTCAACTCTCTGATGATAATAAGCCTCTTCCAATATTTTTTAAGATCCAGTGAAGCCAGTAGGTATCCAGGCCAAGACTTTCTCTTCCTTGGTCTGTCCATTTTCATATGGATGCAGCTATGTTTTTCAAAAAGTCAATATAAATTAAATAATCAGACTGCATTTCGGACATTAGGATTCATGCAGCAACATTCTCTTCAATTTCTCGAAAATTTTCTCTTAATTTCCTGGTGAGAGAAAATAGAAGTCAACTCCGGAAGCGCCAAATGCTCTTAACCACCCAAATCTGCTCTGACCAGGTGTGCTCAATGATGAATCCCACTATTAGCAGAGGTAATGCCTCCTAAACACTATATAAGAGCAGGTGCAAATGTGATTTTGAGGAAGATGCAAACAATATATATGAGATCTGGAACCATGAATTAAAAAAAAAAACATTGCATGACAAATTACTTAATTTTCTAAATAATTGACTAATTGTTTCAGTTGCACTTAAATATTTTTGGTCTGTGTGAAAAAAAATCTTAATTTGTAAATAAGTAAATAATAATAATAGTGGTGGAGTAAAAAGGACACTATTTCCCTATATTTTGGGCCTATAGCAGCGGGGCTCGTTTTCTTTTGCCAAGTAGAGTTTCCACAGTTACTTCACTTGTTTCACCATCTGCCATTTCTGCTACTGAGGATAATAACCAGACAGGACCTACAATGATACTCTTTGGTATTTGGGAGCAGCTACCGATAGCTACCGGGGAAAACAAAACTGTTGTTCCTCTTCCTGATTTGGTTGCGTAATGGCTGTGGCACTTCCACTGTGTTGTCATTATTCTAAAGCCATTACATTGTGCAATCATTTACTTCATAATCATAAGTTAAAGCTAAAAATATGTTTATTTCCACTTTCACACTATGTTTTTTTCAGTAATTTTACTTTTAAATTGTGCAGAATCAGCAAAAATGGGCAGAAATGGTAAATTTTCTTTTCTAGTCTTCAGACCACTCAAAGCACTTTTACACTACATGTCCCATTTACAAACTGATTATACTGCTTGTCCGTAACCAGTTACACGCATTCACACACCAATAGAACAGCCATTGGGAGCAGTTTGGGGTTCAGTATCTTGCCCAAGGAGCTTGGGATCGAACCGCCACTTTTCCAATCAGTGGACAACCCGCTCTACCTCTGAGCCACAGCCGTTCCTAGCAGAATAAAACTGTTGTGGCAGACGTCTGGATTTACATAAGACATTTAAAGAGAGTTTATTTTGGGTCAGTGCTCCACCATTACACCTACAGTCCACACTTTCATCTATATGACTCCGCATTAAAAGGCACAGTTTGCTCTTTTACACGCCATTTACTGATGCTACTTAACACAAAGGTTAAGTTGAGCGTGATGTTAGACATGTAAAGGCTCAGTCTGGTGGCTCTCGTAACTCATGACGCCCGTTGTTTGCCTCTGTAATGGCAGCCCGCGCTGACCAACATGCACACAACAGACCACATTACGTAACTGCACCATTGTCGGTGCAACGGGATAGAATGGATTTTTTCCTCTGGGGCTGCTCAGCTGGCTTTGAGTTAAGTTGAGCTGACAAGGCATGGACCCACCGGTCTGAGCTGTATATGTTGTTATGGTGTGTTAACGCTGTGTGGAGTGGCCTCTCTCTGCACATTCAGGCTGTGCTGCAGTGAAATCGATCCATTCATGGTGTTTTAGACTGCTCCCACTCGTGCATTCTCGTTACATAACACGTTTTCTAATTTCTCCTCTCTCCCACACACCCATCTCCTCCCTGCTGCATCACTTAGGTGCGCACGGCGATAGCCAGAGGGGACATGGTGACGGCGGAAATAGCCTCCCGCGAGGCACGCAACTTCTCCTTCATCAGCCTGGCTGTCGGCATCGCCTCCATTGTGCTGTGCACCATCCTCACCGTGGTCGTCATCATCGCATCGCAGCACCACGACGACGACTGGGAGCCGTAACTCCACGCAGCGTCAAACAAATGGGAAATCATGGCATATATTAGCTAGCTAAATACTCTCAATCGTTTTGGAGGAAATAGGAGCTCTGAGATTTGCTGCTGCATTGCTGGCCCTCTGAGTACAGCCACAGACACACACACACACACACACACACACACACACACACACACACACACACATAACCTGCTGCATCAAACACACACCAAAAACAACCAATCACAGCTGATGTTCAAACGCCAAATACCAGCAGCTGTCAAATGAGGCATGTTGTTGCTGTTAGCACAGCAGCCGCTTAATATTTACACTCAGATATGAGCTGCAAGAGGGACACAAAGCTCCCTGTATTAACAATTCATTTGACGCTGATTAATTCATACAGATGATGTTGTTAGATGAGCGGATAGGTCACCGCTGTGTGTTTCAGTTTTAAATATTCTAACATCTACTAAATGGGCCCATGCAGAGTTATTTTAGGATAGTTAAATGCACATTTTAGTCTTACAAGTACACGTTTTACTCTTTAAAAACAAAAAAAGTGTTGATTTACAGAGTAGTATTATTGCTGACACACTCCGATAAGAGACTGTCAAACTGATTGAAAGTGTTAGAGGCGGTGATCAATACTCATTTAACACACCAAATGGAGACTGGACTGACAGTGTCTAATGTAACCAAACAGTATTTATTTAAGATTGGTTTAAATGGACATTTTTGCCGGATGAGATGATACATAACTTTTGAATTATATGTTTGTTCATTTATTTAAAAATGTTATTTATTAATTTATTCAATATCTACCCATGCATTGATTTGTCTGCTATAATTTAAACTAGTTTGTCGCAGCTATCTGACACTTTCAAATTGGCTTAAATTTGATATCTAATGCACTTTGTAGTAACCGGACAAGACGACGCAGCTGCTTCATAGTTCTTATAGTGCATGATAAATATAAATTTTAAGCTAATGGGCGTCTAGTGCAATAATAGCTTGTCTCCTGGCTGTTGGTCTAGAAGTGTGTGGTACAGTATTTTCCAAACAAAACAAGAAAAGGAGACATTTTAGATGATAAGTATTTGAATCAATATTGTTTTTTCGCAAGTATTTTAGAAGTGTTATCGGCCTATTTTGTGTTGCACATCTCTTAGCTATTTAATCTCTCAGACACCGTGTGTGAAATTTTAGTGCAACTTATGAGGCAACATAACCCTGCATGTCATCCTCAGTTTGTTTCCATTCGTCGAGGCTAGACGTGCAGCTGTGAGCTCCTATAACGTCGTTTCACTGTTGTAACACAATCAGTCGGGGTTCGACACATTAATATGGTCTTCATAATGTAGCAGCAGGTGTGCTGTTGTTCGTAAGAGCCAACATGGCCGTATTTTAACGTTACTGTATGAACTGTTATGTGAGGTGTTACAGGAGGAACTGAAAATGAATGTTTCTTATAGGAGAGAGAGAGAAAATATTAATGCCTATACTGTATTGTAGCACTTTCCGCTCTATGAAATCTTTCCTCCGGTCTCTTTCCTCTCTCTGTTTGTCTTTATCCTGTCCACATGAGTTATTGGACCTATTAATATTTCCCCTTTTTCCTCTGTTGGTTCCTATGATGATGCTATTTTTAAAAGAAATATACAGAGATATTAAAAAGTATGTTTGTTGACAATGAACACAAATAGAGACAGTATAAATACAGTTAATTCTGTAGTTTATATATTATTATTGTTCTTATTAATATTATTATTGGCATCTGCATTGCATTTGATTATCACTAATGTATAATATTAAGTACATCAAGGCATGTATTTATCAAACTTCTAAAAACTATTCTTAATAATCCTCCTAAAAAGAACTTAGTAGTGAAGCAAGTTTTACAAAAGTCAAATTAGGGACAAGGATTTAGCCAACAATGGCCTTATTTTTTTAGTTTATTATTTAAAAAACAATCCATACATTTCAATCAATTATTCTTACGGTGCCAGCTCCACTATACCGACCACTCCCATATTTGCTGCAAAAAAGCTTGCAGGGATACCTGCTATGCGGACCAAGTAGGCAAAGCTTGCCAAACTTAAAAATTCGAACAGTGCTCACATCAAGACAGTTAAGCAAGCTGCAGCCACAAGCGACTGGTGTGATAGGGCAGACACGAGTTTATGCAAATTGGTCGCTTGTAATAAGACTGGTTTGTTTAAGTGTCACATACGAGTGTAATTAACCTTGCTTAATATTCGGCTCCTGCTTATTTCCATTCAGCGTGAGCTAAGGGACAAATAAAACATTCACTTCTGGTGGCAAAGCAATTTTGTATCTTTAACATAACTTGTAACTTTGGTGAGTTTTGGCCATTCAAGTTGCAGTAATTAGTCCTAAAACATGAAAAAATAAATTAGCATTTCAGCACCTCTGGTACCCTCATGATTAAGTCAGTGCTGGTGGTTGTTTTTATGTGTTTTTGGTTAGATGCCTGAAATAAGGTCTGTGGTTGATAACAAGTGGCTAAATGAGACTACAGAGCGTCATCACGGAGAACGTGACTTTGTTGTGGTTGCGACATCAAGTCATGAAACTCTGATGTAGTTCGTTTACAGCCTAACGTTATCTTTTCATTATAAAGTGGTGTTCATTTCTGAAGATTGTCTTGCTGAAAACACAAAGTGCAAGTATCCTATTACACATGGTTGTTAAACAAAAACTTATTTTCTGCTGTAATCCAAAATGAAATGGAAATTCCCATAGGCTTTTGATCAAGGGAACCATGGCAACGTTAACATCTACATCGGCCTAAAAACACCATCCCAGCAGCACTCTTTTGCTCATTATCTTTTTACATTTTACTCAATGATGAGTATTTCTGCTGAAACATTGGTGATTAAATAAAAACGAAATTACTCTTACAGATTCAGATAACATATTATTCATTATAAACAATGATATTCAGTACAGTCAATCCAAAACATGTCTCTGAAGGTGTGTCACCAACTCTGTTTCTTAACCTACTTAACTCTTAAATTTAAGTGCATTTTAAGTAATAAGAATTTTGATAAATAGCTTTTATTCTAAAAGCAATAGTTTGACAGTTTGGGAAATACACTAATTTGCTTTCTATCCGAGAGTTAAATGAATTGTTCGATAGTATACCAATCTCATGTCTGTGCGCTACATACGAAGCTACAGCCAGGAGACGTTAGCTTAGTTTAGCCACAGCTAGCCTGTCTCTGTCACCTTTAAACTGTTGTTTCTACACTTAAGTCTTTTCATGTATCTTTAAAAAAAGAGATATAACATAATTAATGACCCTTAAATGTGCTAGTAAGTGGATTTTTTTATTACTTTTGGATAAAGTCAAACTAGCTATTTCCCCTTGGACCTAAGCTAACTAGCTTGTAGCTGTTACTTAATATTTATCATATTAGTATTGATCTTCTCATTTATCTGATGGCAAGAAAGTATGAATAAGCCTCCCAAAATGTCAAACTGTTTATTTAATAAATAGGAATAAAAATGAAGGATTTTTTAACCCCAAATTTTTACCGTCAGCTAATAAAGTAGCTTTTAGCCGTTTGATAAATACAGGCCCTTATAGGATTGACTTAGTGATATTTCAGTGTTAAAAGAGTAAATGAAGCACAGTATTGTTTAGTATTATTATTGTACAGAGGGCTCTGGCAGTGAGTGTGTGTCTACTGAATAGAGTCACTATCTAGTTTGTACAGCGCTAGGCTTCATCTCCCCGTGTGCTCTCTGATGGGACTCGTATGTGCTAGCTGTTTACCACACAGCTGGGAGATGTATTCTTCATTTTCATTTGTTCGTTTTGTTTTTTGAGCTTGTAAATGCGACGGGGTTGCTTGTTTCAAAGAGCCAAAAATTACCTGTGTACATGTGGTTCTCTTGGGGTTTATTATTATAATTATGTTCATGGCTGTGTTGCACATGGTTGTTTCTGACTTCAGTTGTTTGAGTAATGAATAAAAGATTCATTTTTGGGTTGTGAACGATATGTTGGTGAAGGCGGTGTCTCATTCTTCAGGTTTGTTTTGTCTCTCCATCCTCTCGTTGTCTCTCCATCCTCTCTGTGTCTCTGTGGCTTTTCCTCTCTCCCCTCATCAGGTGCTATTTATAGCTGCCCCGGTTTTCTCCCTCTCCGTCTCTGTTTTTCCTCCCTCTGTCAGAACATGAACTATAGTATCACTCACTATCTTCTGTTTAATCACATTGTGTTTTACAGCTGCTCATGTTTTCACTTTATATTGCACATTATGGTGGCAGTCATTGTTTTTGTTTGTTTTGCTTTATTGCATCATAAATTGATGCTCGGACCATCAATTTGGTCCTGACTAAAATATCTCACATATCAGATGGATTGCGATGAAATTTCGTACAAACAGCATTCACATACAGTGTCATCATCTTTTACAGTGATAAGGCGAACGTGTGAGGAAACAACTCAATCGCAAGAATAAATGTTGGCATTGTACTTTTTTTGAAAACCACTGATACATTACATTATTACCTCATTATGTAGCCAATATGCTGAAACTTCATATTTCAACAACACTGTGATTAATGTGTGGTTATGTTAAGCCACACAAACTACTTGGTTAGGATGACGAAAAAGATCACATGTAGTCTTAAAATATATGGTTTTGTTGACATTATTTCCAGCTGGAAACACAGCGATCTCTTAGTAAAAGAAAAAAAAACAACCTTTTTGTGGTACTATCACCAGTCGAAAAGCAGTGATGTCTCTCTGACCTGAAAACTACTTTTTTCTAGTTTTTAAAAAGGAGGCAGAATTGCTAGAAAATCAACCCCAAAAACAGAAAACCTAGGGAAAATGTCCAGAAAACTACATCCATAATCATTATATTTCAGGGGAAAAAAACATATATTTTTTAAAATTTTCTGCACTTTTTCTCATCATTTCTTGTGTTTTAGTTAAGTTTTTTTTCTTTTTGCTTATTTTCAGGTAGTTTTTGTTTAACCTTTTACTGATTTCTTTCTAGCTTTTGGGCCACATGTTAAATTTTACTTTCTCTCCATGTTTTTGAAAGAAATCAAACAAATTTGCTTAGGTTGCAAAGGGTTAATTTCATCACTGTGAGCGACCTTGTTCTTGTTTTATCTGTTTTAAGTCACATCTGTAAAAAAGGTAAAGTATGGACCCAAACATTCAGGCTGATGGAAAAGAGGTTTGAGGGAGGAACTAAAGGTGGGAGTGGAGCCAGTGTGTGCGCAGGATCACAGATGGCCGTTTAGCCTCCTGAGGACAGCCAGCGTCTCTGAGATCATTTAACTTGGCCTCACGCTGCACGCCTCTCTCCTCCATCACACAATCCCAGCATCCCTCGGGTCAGCCATGCTGGCTGTCTCGCTGTGTGTGTTTGTGTCATCCTGCAGCTCTCTCGCTGGGCTGTCATCTCAGCCGCAGCGCCAAGACTGATGGGTAATCGCTGGTAATATGTGAGAAACACAGTACCCTGCACACACGGATAACTAATCCACCTACACACATAAAACCAAAGGTGTGAGAAAGACAAACACACTGTGTCCTGTTCTGTTGCTGCTGACATTTGAGGTGATATATCCAGGAAACTAAATCCAGTGATTCATGTTAACCTGCTTTCAGCATCATTACACAGCTGCATCAAGAAGAACCTCTCCCTTCCCCTTCATGCTTTCTTTGTCTCTGTCTACACATCATTTGTCAATCCTCCAAGCAGTGGTGCAAGACGTAGGCTGCTAAGTAAAACTACCAATCAAACAATGTAAAAATAGTCTATTACAAGTCCTGCATTCAAACTCCAGCGGTGCAATTTAAGGGGACAGTACTAATTTTGCCTTTTACCTGTAGAGCTACTAATTAGTCTAGATTGTTTGAGGGGCTGCACTTGTATAGTGCTTTTCTAGTCTTTTCGACCACTCAAAGCACACTGTGCCCGGTGCTCCATACTACTCAGTAGCCATTCACACACACTAACACCCCGATGACGCAGCATCAGGAGCAATTTGGGGTTCAGCATCTTGCCCAAGGACACTTCAACATGTTGATTGGAGGAACCAGGGATCAAGCCACTGACCTTCCCATCAATGAAGGACACGTGTTACTCCTGAGCCATAGTCGCCTCCAGCTGTCGAGATGTTTACATTCTCTCCAATATAATGGAACTAGAGAGCACTTGGGTTGTGGTGCTCAAGTTGTGGACTATCACCTCCCAGTTTTGCCCACACAGCAGCTCCCACATATAAGGGGCTTGCCTTCCCATTATCACTCGCATGACATGCCTACGTCACCTTTGATTGGAAATAATGACGGCTAGTGCGGTGGCTGCAGCAGAAATAAACCTGATAATATTTTGAACATCCATCTCCATGCTTCTTGGAATATTATCGAGACAGTAGAAGTTGCAACAAGTACATGCACAAGTACAATATTTCCCTCTGAAATGTAATGGAGTGGAGCCATACTGTAGCATAAAGTGAAAATACTCAAAGTTTACTTTAACACTGTAGCAAAGTACAGAACTTGAGAAAATATACTCAATAACTTTCCATCTTCTGTTCCACCACGAAGACAAATACTGCAGAATCTACTGCAAAGAAAATAACAAGAATCTACATTTATTACTGTGCAAATAATTTAAACAGCAGTAAGGAAGGCCGTGATTGTCATGTGTACAAGAGTGCAAATATTGTTTTACAGCAGCTGGATCAGACAGTGTTTGGCAGACATAGTTGGGACCAAACAGACGAGGATCCGTGTGGAGCAAACACAGAGCTGGCATGAGGACAGGTATACAGGAGCTGCAGGCTGGAGACTTAAAAACTGAAAAAAATGAATGAAGCTCCAAACAGGTCCTTCATTTGATCAAAAAGTCCTTAAACAAGTATTATAATCCATGTTTGATCCAAAGAAAATACTGGAACACATCAGTTTGTCTGTTCAGGAGCACAGGCACAAAGCAGAAGTCTGCTATAGGAGAATCTTCTTTTTGATGTACTGGCAGAGGCAGAGAGGGGCGGTGGTGCAGTGATTCCTCCGGGAGCGTAGGTGGTGGTGTGACGATCCCGACAGCCTGTCAGTAACCAGCAGCTTCACATAAGCTGCACTGTAGGTCATCAGAAGCTGGTAGGCTTTGGCCTGCAAACAGGTACAAGAACACTGAGAAGTTGTAGAAACCTGCTTTCAAGAATGAAGAGAAAAGGCGGAGACTGGTGGTGGTGATGAAACTATCTAACTAAATGTGCAAAAGAACAAACTTCAAGCACTCACATGTAGAAGAGTTTTGGTAAGTATTTCCTGAATGACACTCTCTTATCTCCCACCTTTTCTTACAATCATCGTATCAGGACAAACCAGCTGCATACTGATGTTTGAGATCAACAAACAGTAAAGCTGGTTGTATTTTAGCAAGTCATTGATATGTTTCCACCAGCTTTTTGGACTCCAATGGGAGTATTTTGTGGCGACTTTTGAGGCTACAATCAATCATGAGTGTTTTGTAGCAAGTCATTGCTATATTTCTGAAAGCTTTCTGGCCTCTAGTCATGGGTGTTTTGTAGCAAGCGGTCTGTGTTTTGCCATATGCATTTTAGACTATAATCATGCATGTTATGTACTGACCTATCTGTTTTTCCAGTGACTTTTTAGGCTCAAATCATGGGTGTTTTGTAGCAAGTCATCACTATGTTTCATACAGCTTTTTGGACTACAATTGTGAGTGTTTTGTTGCAACTTGTCTATGTTTTTCCATATGCTTTTTAGTCTATAATCATGTGTGTTTTGTAGTGAACTGTCAGTTTTTCCATTGACCCTTTAGGCTCTAATCATGGGTGTTTTGCTGTAAGTCATCACTATGTTTCCAATCACTTTTTAGGCTACAATCATGGATGTTTTGAAGCGATCTGTCTGTTATTCCAGTGACTTTTTAGGCTCCTGTCATAAGGCTTTTGAGTGACTTGTGTGTGTTTTTTCCAGCGGCTTTCTAGACTCCAGTCAGAGGTGTTTTGTAGCAAACCATCTGTGTTTTTCCAGCAGCTTTTTAGGCTACAATCATGCCGGTTTTGTAGTGACCTGTCTGTTTTTCCACTGACTTATTAGGCTTCTATCATGAGGGTTTTGCAGCGACCTGTCAGTGTATATCCAGCTGCTTTTTAGGCTACAGTCATAGAGTTTTTCATGTTTTTTTGTAGAAACCTATCACCGTAGATAGAGATCTTTTCCTAAAAGTAACCAGACGGTTTATGTGCCTAAACCTAACTACATGTTAACCACCGTGTTGCTGACACATAAATCACACTCTCAAATCTTTAGTTTGCAGCGAAAACACAGTGCCATCATTTTTTCATGTGATTGGCTGGTAACTGATATACAAATGATCATTTTAAAAAGATGAATTGATGAAGTTTGTATGCTGCAATATATTTTTGTGCAGATGTATACTGATAATTAGGATGCATCTGTATGAAAGCAATGCAGTTTATATATCACTCAGGCTCTAATATACATTCCCTCAGTGTGGGAACACAGACGTCATGTCTCTTTACCTGAGCAGGTAACGATGCATCAGGGACAAGGCTGTAGTTGGTGGTGATTTTGGCGCCCTCCCGCTGGCTGGAGGCGGTACTGCCTGTGTTCTCATTCCTCAGCAGAGGTCTCTCTTCATCCTGCTCCACATCTGACTCTCCGACCTCTAGGTCTGCAGCCGTGTCCTCGACCACGAGAACCAGATGCGACATTTTCCTCTTTATTTTGTTCTGGTGAAAGTATGACATTGATCCCTTTAAACTTCCCTCACACTGCAAACGCTGCAGTAATGAAATGTGATGCCACACTTTGAGGACTAAATTTCTGTTTTCCAGAAGATTTAGATATAGAATACCCTTTCAACATTAGCTGGAATTATGTTTCCATTGATTTTTGAGGGAGGACTAACATAGGAGCACAGGAAAGAATCGATAAAGCAGCAGGAGAACAAACAGAGGGACAGATGTACTCGACTCACTCACCTGGGTGTCATGTGCCACAAAGCTGTGCTCCTCTAAAGTTTCAGTCAGTGCCCTCAGACAGCGGGACATGTCCCAGTACACAAAGTACAGCTGCAGAGAGACGAATACAAAAGCATTAGTGACTGCCAACACAAAACTATTCAATTAGTTGTTTGTTACTGATGAACCAGCCTGATTCCAGACCATTAAATCACCGTCCAAATTTCAAAGTTTGGAAAGTTAAAACATTTTTTTTGATCATCTGAAGGTCTTTACTCCTACATGATCAGTGGAGACGCACTCTGCATGTTTTTATTCCTTTCCTTTTCTTACTGACCTCCAAATTTTCCTTTTTCTATAAATCAGTTTTTAATTTGCATATATATTTTGTTAGTTTTATGTCAAATTGCAAGTAAAATAGACTTTTCTCCCTAGATTCCTTCTGGACAAATCTTGAAAATGAATTGTATGCTGTTTGTTGTGAGCAAACCCTTAGAGTTGCAGAGTTTTCCTGTTGGAGGCCCTTTGAGTGCACAGCTATGATATCAAATATATGAATACATTTTAGATAAACATTTGAAGTACAGTGCAGCCAGCAAGAATGGTATATTGACTTTGATATTTTTTAGACTAAGAAGGTGACTGGTGTGTATTTGCTTTGTCATGTTTTGTTGTTTTGGCTGCTGAAATGTTTTAATTGTCATCTTGTTGCATCAATAATGAAACCGTTTTGTCGTATGATTCTTCTGTCCTTGTTGCATTCCTCTAAGTGTCACAAAGATCTTTCAGTAATCTTTCTTTTTCATATTTGTGTTGTTCTCCTTGACATGTTGTTTCCAAAACAAGAAAGCAACACAAAAAGATGAAACTAAGAAATGAGACACACTAACAGCTGTTTATCAGCTGAACAAGAGTAGAAGTGGATGCATGTGTTGCACAAAGAACTTATAAAACATCTGGCATATAATGAACTTGCTATTCTCACAGTTTTAGTGCATTATATGAGAACAACCTGCATATTTCCGGTGCAGGACTGCACCCAGTCAACCACGGCCACAAGCAGCTTGTGTTTCACCATCCTCTCATTCACTTGGATTAACCGAACGTCCAAGTTCATGTTGATCTGACACAGAAACAGACAAAGAAACAAACACAAAAAAAGTGTAAAGGATTCCTCTTCGGGTGAATCGAAATTCAGGTAAGAGATCATTAAAACAAACATGTCAGTATTACTGAAAACTAATTTTATTTTAACAGATCCCTCCTTACCTCCTTGTTACTGTAGTGGAGGATGCAGATGACGACGGTGGTGAGGAAGATGGAGACCAGGCTGACAGAGAGGCAGAGGACCCAGTAGTCAGTGACGGTGATGTAGAGGTGGAGGGTGGAGAACACAGCGCACCACACCACCACATACAGCACCTGGTGGAGGGAGAGAGAGGAGGTTAATAATATTTCATTCATTTTTCATTCATTTTTCTTTCATTTAAAGCCTCGGAAAACACGAGGGTGAACCCTCATTTTCAATGGTGCCGAGGCACACACAACATTCAACTCAAAACAATTATCAATACAGAAAAATACAAGGCTTTTGACAATATACATATAAAAAAAAAAAAATCTAAAAACAATGACAGTCACAATCAATGTGGTCACAAATTAAACCTTGGAATTCTCTTAGTGTTATCATTGAGGACAGCTTAAGGAACAACTATTTAAGATATTTTGAATGAAAGCTAATGATAGAACAACTGAAAAAAACAGATTAAAAAACACAAACCTAGAAAACAAGGACTGAAACCTAAGAATAAAAATAAAACTCAGAGGGCAAAGGGTCAACAGCAGAAAAACTCAGCAGTAAAAAAAGATTCTCAGAAGATTCAGGACAAAGTGCATCATAAGTGCTTCTTTCTCGTGAAAATTAGCCTAGTTATGTGTGAGGAATTAAAAAATGTTTTTGCCGTTGGAAGAAAGGACTTCCTAAGGCGTTCCTTGCCACAGTGCATAGTTATGAGTCATATCCACAAAAACATCCCTTTAAATGCTCTTACACAACTCATGCAGTATAATCCAAGTCTCATTTATACAGTTGTAAACTCAGTACTTCCCCAACACTTGCATTTCACTCAGTATTCAGTATTTAAGTCTGACTTTAAAGTTTCACTCACAGTGCTTGAGTTGTGTAATCAATATGTTTACCGTTTACTGTGAAGGCATGCGAGAAAAACTAAGTTTTCCTCACTAATTCAAAGTAACATGGCGTGACTAACTGATTTGCAAATGGTCACTTCTTGGGTAAAGTTTTCCATTAAATTAAAACAATCCTCAGTTTCTACAGGAGGCAGAAGCTGTTCACAGCTAACAGCTGTACACTTTTGCATGTGATACTGAATAAGATTCTTACTTATGGCATCTTTGACATTAGAAATTAAGCAGTTTCGAACAGATATACGTGAGTATGTAAATACTTAAGTGTACATATGTATATGTGTAAGTAGGAGAGTACTTGTGGATATGGAAGTATTATATATTTGCTTTTTCTTTTAACAAAAAGAATGAGGAAAAAAAACAAAAGTAGAGGAAAGAAAAGAAATGCAAATACACTGTAAATTGTACTATATCTGCATTACACAGGCATTATAATTGTAAGTATTGGGGGGAAAAAATCTGCATTTTTGAAGATTTTGGTGTAAAAGTCACAAATAAAAGGTCCTAAGAGTCCTAAAAGATCCTATGAATGGTCTTAAAGGGGCACTCCACATATTTTACATATCAAGATCAGTTAACTGATTGTGTGGAGAGTTACCCAACATCTGAAAACAATATAATGTCAACTAAAGTCTGAGAAAATAAGCCCCAATGATGCCCTACATTTCAGACTTTAATATTTGACCAGGCAGCTTGCATTACAGCTGGAGGCATGAAAGAATGTCGGTATTTATCAGACAGGAAGAGTCCATATAAACGAGCCGTTATGGGAATAGCTGCATTTTTCTGGAATGACTCAAATCGAAAATACAAGGCCAGATATTTTGACCTCCTCTGCTTTTGTTTTTTGTTTTTTCCTCTTTTGCAAGTATCCAAACTAAATTACAGCTCATTTGAGGCAAAACATAAAAAGTATAAAAGCTTGAGGAAGAAATGATAGCAAAGTGATGAAAGTTAAAACTGCAGATTAAGGAGCAGAGAGGGATATGATCAGAGTAAAAAGTTTGGACAGAAAGCTGGATGAAATACCGGTGCCAGTATGAAGTGGAAGATGGCTGAGTTGAAAACCATGTATCTCCTGACTGCAGGAACGTCCAGGACAGTCTTCAGAGGAGCCTCCAGGTCTGCGACTGGAATCTAAAAAACATTAAGTAACAACATGAATTAAAGGCAGATTAAAATAAATGATTTAAACACAGATTTAAGTAAAGATATCTGAACTTTGCAGTGCCACAGAAGGTTGTGTGTGTGTTTGTGTGTGTGTGTGTGTGTGTGTGTGTGTGTGTGTGTGTGTGTGTGTGTGTGTGTTGTGTGTGTTTTGTGTGTGTCTGCTGACCTGAAAGCCATCATTCTCCAGTTTGGCGCGGCACAGAGAGAGACCAAAGCTCGGGTTTAGCATCGAACTGCTCGGCATCGCCACAACACACTGACCTGAGAGCGATCAAGAAAAAAAGAGTAATACACAATATTCATCATCATCATTACATATATTATTACTATTACTACTACTACTACTACTACTAATGATATTAATAATAATAATAAGAAGAAGAAGAAGAATTAAAAAATTATAAAAAATGATTATACAGTTTACTAATATAGCACTTATCAATACCAACGTTACAAACTGCTTTACACTTAAAATCACAAAAAAGACACATATATTACACAAAATATAAAAATAACAGGAAACAACACAAAGTAAATATTTAAAAACAATGGTTGAATTTAAACTCAAATAGAGGTATCAAATGTGAAAAGGAAAATAAAAGGAAAACTGTAGTACACTGCATGTCAGCAGCGGAAAGTGGCTGTTCTGTCAAACACACACAAAAACCACAAAATCAGGGCAGTCAAATATAAATAACCCCTCAAATCTCACTGACCTAACCTTGGCCTGTCAGTACAAACTCATGCTGTGCACACAAACATTGCTCAAACCTACTTAACTTTACTTTAAATTCTTATGGCGACCCCAAATTTGGCTTTTTAGGGGGGTAATGTGCATAAAATGATACCCAAAACATCTGATATATAACCTCAAAGAAGAGCTGGAACAGAGCTGATACACAGTTTATATATGGTTCTGCCAGACAGACTGAAATAACATGATTGCCTCCTTTCTAAAGCTGATGTTATGGTACATAACATGTTGATAAGGCCTCTTTTATGCTGTAGAAGTATTGGTGCAGTACACAGTAGGGTCGGTCATGTGGTAATCTAACAGTGATTTGTCATACTTTAGCGACACAAACTGAAAAAAACTAGTTTCTGAAACACGCACTGGGTTATGAGGCATCACAGCTGTAACGATAGCAAGCAGTACTGTGAATGGGATTTTGACTGGTGCTTTACTTTTGGTTCGAAAACAATTTCAGGATTTACTCAGGGTGAAAGTGAAAGCCAGAGAGAGCCAGTGATCTTACCTGCAATTTATGCCATTTGTGCAAAACATTTACTATTAATTGTGAACTGTTATATGTTTTGCATTAGCACAAGGGGGGAAAAAACAATATCATTCCACGTAAAACACCAATAAAATATAAGATAGTGGATCCATAAGCTTAAAAAGGAGTACTTTACTCCAGCTGTATCCTTTAAATGCACAAAAACATTATACAATAACAGCATTTTGGCACAAATGGAATATACTATCTAATATTAACTATATTATATGACTGTGAGTAATGTATAGTTGTTTTTGCAGTACAGTTTACCAAATAAAAACTAATAAAAAAAACAGCTGGTCACCATTTGACCATTTAGGTCGGTTGTTGTTGGCCTGCTGCGGCTGAGCTTTGGTTTCTCTGATCTGCACGTCCACATCACTCTCCTCCATCGTGTGACAAACTCCGTTCTTATCCTCCATCATCTCAGAGGTAACCACATCCTAAAGACGACACAAAGCGTTAGTTAATCTGACATTTAACTCAAAGCAGAACATTTGAACATATGCTGACTAAGCACATTTCCCAATTTGTTTTCAGGAATTTCTGAAATACTGAAATTTAAAAAGTTCCTTATAGCTCCTGAAGATCCTAAAACCTTTGTCCAAACATCCCTGAAACTTTTATTTCGAGTCATATAAAAAGAGGATGTGGTGGTTTTCTGTGTCAGCAGTCACACACTGGGCGTTAACATTAACCCTTTGAAGCCTAAGCGCATTGGCTGTTTTTCTCCAAAAACATGGGAGGAAGGCAATGAGCAACTTAACAAGAAATATCCCCAAAATGAGCAATAATTTTTTTTTTAAAGCTACAAGCAAATTACCCCAAACAAGGGAAAAAAACCCCCTAAAAACCAAACTAAATATAAAAGAATTATAGTCATGTAGACATTTTCCCTAGTTTTTTGATCATATCTAATAATTTCCCCACTAATTTATTTATTTATTCATTCATTCAAAAAATGAAAATCATCACCTTTTACGTTTTTCTGTTTCCAATTTGCAGGACAAGTAATAAAACAATTTCTGTAGTTTTAAGGCATCTAAATGCGTTACAACAGAATTGATTTGATCCAGGTGTTAAATGGTTAAAAACAATGGAGTCTCTAATGAAAGGACTGCAACCAAATCCAAAAGCCTGTTTATGTGAGAAATCTACAACATTTCGAAAGCAGTAGCCTATTCATGCGTCTATGACTGATATGCAGCTGACTGATTATTCAGTAGCAATGTCGTTGTGTAAGAATTTGGAGGAACTTAGATAGCCGAACATGTCAAATAAAGTAGAGGGATTAATTGACCTGGAGGCGTTTCCTGGCACAGTTATTCCCAACCACAGGTGCACCTCGGGCCGTAGGAGGCTCAGGTAATTAAGTAGTTAATCTGCTATCAATAAAAGTTATCCATCAACCTGAGAGTTGAGAGTGTGTGACAAAAGCTAACGTTAGCAAGCGAGCAGAGAGGTTTAAATAGTTAGCCGAAAGTAATGATAAATGGTTTAAATTGTTAAACAAAGGCAGTTGAAAAAGTAAGCCCAAGATAAAAGTTAGTTATGATAAAACAATTAGCCAAAAGTAATGGTTTAACAGTAAATATTTAGCTAAAAGTAGGTTAAACACATGAAATACTGATAATAAGCACTATTACTAAAAGCTCTTAATATCAGATTAACGGTTGAAATAGTTAGCTAAAAGTAACAGAAAAACAATTTAAAAAGTGATGGCTAAACAGCTAAGAGTACAAATAAAAGGTTGACAGTTAACTAAAAGTAACAGATAAATAGTTGATATAACTAAAAAGTCAAAACAGAAGAAATAGTCAGCTTAAAGTAACAATATCAGGTTGTGTTAACATAGCGTTAGTTAGCTAAGAGTAAACAGATGAAAACGTTAAAATTAGGCTAAAAAACAGATAAAATATCAGATTAACAGTTGAAATAGCTAAAAGTAGCGGATTTAAAAAGTGACGGATAGATAGCTGAAAGAGCTAACATTAGCTAAAAGTAAAAAGGTTGACATAGTTAGCTAAAAGTAACAGATAAGTAGCTGAAATAGCTAAAAAGTCACAAAACAGTTGAAACAGTCAGCTAAAAGTAACGGATAAAATGTTGAAATTGTTAAAAGTAACAGATAGGGCCACAAAAATGATTGGCTAATGCATAAACTGTTGAAATAGCTAAAACGTCACAGTTGAAATAGTTGGCAGACTATTACTATCTTTTACTACTTTTTGCTAAATGTTAGCTAAAGTAATAGTTGGATTAGTTGGCACAAAGTAGTCTAAGGGATGACAATTTAAATAGTTAGCATTGGCTAAAAGCAGTGAATTAACATTGCTTTTTCATGAAATAACTGTTTGGAGTGAAAACTGAACCAAAGCAACTTAAAGACACTTATTCCATTATATGAAAAAAATATTGCAGGCTATCTGTAACATTACCTTATAATGTTATATACGTAAGAATGATTTTACTAAATTCATTAAAAACCATTAAAAATGGTAACAGTGAAGGGTTCTTGAGCTCTGATATGTGGGCACAAACTGTCCTAACAGATATGTTGCATGTCATGCTTAAAGAAGCACAACAGCCATGCCAGAGGAGTTATCTCTTCCTAAAAAAGCCCTTCACATAAACCACGGCCGTTATCTCTGACAAACATGTTCACAGTTTATTTACGGACCAGCAGAAAGTCTCAAAACCTGAAGTAAACCAGCTCACTTCTGCTTTCAGCTCTGACGGCCTTTACTGCAACAGTGACATGGTGACGGTGTTATCTGCTGGCAGAGGCAGAACATTAAGAGGCCATGACACTCTTATTGGGTAGATTCAGTTCAGAGGAGTAGATTTAAGTGAATTTGCATTTTTATGAGCCTTCAGAGTTGCTGATATCTGTGCTTTCTTTAGAGTAAAACGTCCTGAACGTCATGTTTTATCATGACAGTGTGGCTCAGTCTGTTAACAGAGGATAAGAAGTTTAGTCTTGTGATGAAACTAAAGAAATGCTACTTATAGTCCAAGCTGGCGCTCTCTGGTTCTCTGTCTATCACATACTCGCGCCACATTTTAGCACTTGAGTGTGAAAACTCAACACCGCAGTTGTGATATCACCTTCCCCCCTCAGTCTAACCTCTTTTTTTGCACATTTCCCTCCGCCTTTAACTACACTCTAAATTTCATTTCCATGCATGTAAATAAAGTTATACGTCTATAGGCAAATTTATCAATGTCTGTTTACATTGCACCTGAGCAGAAAAAACATGTTTTTCACACGTGCAAACATAAGGTAGCAGTGTTTCACCACTAAATAGAGGAAACAACAACGATGTCTTGAGCTTATTTGCAAAAACTCAACTTGCAATCTCTTATCTTAAATTTGCATCTTGTTTTTACACCCATATGTGTTATGCTGCATGCTGCTCAACCTAGTAACTTTGCATTTGTAGTAGTTAATATGTTGACCTTTTGAGCAGTGCTACATGTTTTCAGATCTTATACTTCAGTTAAAGTACTAATACCACACTGTAAAAGTACTCAATTACAAGTAAAAGTCCTGATGTTACTAAGTAAAAGTATGTGAGTTTAATCAGGAAATTGTATTTAAAGTGTTAAAAGTATAAAAAAAAAATGTCCCCTGTAACACTGTTATTGAGCAATTCTTGCAGAAAGGCTCAGTTATATTTATACACACAGAGCAGGGATGCCATAATAACAGTAATATATCTACATAATATCATTATGCAATTAAAAGCTCTCATTGGACACAAGAATATACCAAAAGAGGTAGCCATGTCACATTTTGTTGTGTATAAATAACCATTCAAAGAGCTTTTCTGTGGCTACCCATGATTCATTTCAGAAGTCTTGAAACCAAAACCAGCTTAAAAGGAACTAACGCCATATATCAAATGATCAAGCAAATCTTACCTGCATTTAAGATTAAAGTCCATCACGTCAACAAGACTTTAATGATAGTATTCCCTTTTTAGTCCACATAGTAAATCCCTCAAGAGCAACAACGTACATATTATTGCACACACACAGACTGTGGCGTATGCAACTTTCACACTCAGATGAGTCTCAGCAGAGTTTCTTTCTCTCTCTCTCTCAGCGTGACTCAGATCAGCTCGGCCTCATGACTACAGGAATGTGGTTTGTGGTTCTCAGTAAGGAGGTGAACAGACGTTGTTGTACATGCAGAGGATGATTAAATGAAATGAAAGCTTATTCAAGTTTAATTTTTAAGGCAGGACCTTTGCCACTGTGATGTTGTGACATAGACTAAAGTCTGTCTTTCACTGGTAATTATGGAGAGGAGCCAAAGCCTGATTTACTGGAACTGTCACACATTAACTCATAAAGTCCAAGGATAGTTGAGGATCAGTGGAGGGTCACACAAGAAATACTAATTCAAACACGTTTCTCTTGCAAATTTTGGATTCAAGTCTACAAATAAAATTGAAATAAACTACTTTTGCTTAAATGTGAAACTCTTTTTGTGTCAACCTGCTGTATTTAATTTCACTGAAATTATACTTTACATTTTAAACAATTTTGAGTTGATTTTAAATGTATTTTAACAAAGGCATTTCTTCAATTAAAGTGACTTACTGCATGGTTAGAACTTTAAAATTCCTTTTAAATAATATGGACAATTTGTGAATAATTAACTAAAAACGTGTTTATAAATATGGTAATTAAGTACATAACACTTTATCGTAACACATTATCAACCTAAAAAACTTGTCGTCATAATTATTTTTAATTACCAGATTATTTAATACATTTTTAACTTGATTCCTAATAAAACAGAACTTTTTCACATTTTTTAAAAGGATTTTTTAAGTGTTATGCCCTGTTACCATGATTATAAACACACATTTTAAGTTGATTATTAATGAAAATTAAATTGGTCTGACAATTTAAGGAATTTTAAAGTGTTAAACTGCACTATAATATTGTGTGCTGTGCATGACTTAATGCTGTAATACTGAAGGTGGTATGTGTGTTGTTTTAGAGAAATTCTGCCCCCATGTGGGTACATGTTGTTGTTGTGCTCTTTTGAGCATAACCAGAAAATTAAATGCATAAATCAGCTGAAATTAATGACACATTGTGATAACAACCATGATGAAATGAGGAAAAAGTAAGACTAACAGTGGTGTCTTGAAAGATGATAAACAACAGTAAAAACAAATAAGTAGTTGATGTGTGTATATATATATATATATATATATACATATATATATATATACACATATATATTTTATTAGAAATGTAAAAGCAAACATTTAAACCTAATTCATTGACTGCATAAGGTACATTTTTGTGTCAAAAAATAAATAAAAAAAATAAAAAATGTCCAATATAACTGAGCATAACTATTAAAAAGATAATCATAAAAATACAAAATAAATCACAAGTAAATAATAAATGAATTACAATTGTACATAAGACTTTGAATAACTTTTCTTTTGTTAAAATATTTTTGTTAAAATGCTATTCATCTGGTAAAAATGAGTTCCACAAACATATATAGATTTGTTCAAACAGTGTGAATCACTATGAAAAAAATGTATATATAAATATTTTTGTTAACAGTGATAATCAGTCATAGAAATAACAAAATGCATAACTTTTAATGGAAATATGCACAAGGAAAGTAAAGAAAAAAAATAAAATATATACAGTATTTTTTCACAAAATAAATATTATTTAATAGAAACAAATACCAATTGTGTTCGAAATCATTCTTTTATTTTATTAAAAAACTTTATATAAATTTAACGTTTATATTTTTTATTTGCATTACTTCTACTTCAAACAAAACATTTTTAAATTGTAGTTTTTATAGTTTCCTTGTTTTATTTTGGTGAGTGACGCTAGTCATGTGACCGCCCGCCTTGGTCACATGACGTAGATAGACGCCGAATGAGCAGAGGGGAGCATTTCCGGCTTATAACTCTGCCTGTTTCTTGATATTTTGTGTATTTATTCCTGAACTCATCGTCTCAAAAGTAACTTTATCGCGGTTTCTTTGTCGGAATAAAGACAACGGTGTCAGGACGTGACTGAAACATGGAGACAGGAGGCCGGCTCGCTGCTCTCTCGTTACTTGTGTCCGCTGTGTTTTCTGCCGGTGTTTATACTTTCAGCCCTGATCAGGTACAGTCAACAACATATCAAAGAAATACGCTACAACCCTGTGCAGTATCATTACTGCGGGTACATGTTAAAGCTGTGAAAGGCGTTAAGTGAACTTAATTTCAGTGATAAAAATGGATTTTGAGGCGCCAATATGTTTCTGTTGTTTTGTCAAGCCTGTGTACTTTTTATAGTAAGTGGTGGAAGAATTACTTAAATCATTTAGAAATAGTGTCACTAAAAAATCAAAATTTCACTTAAACAAAAGTAAAAAAAGTGTTATCAGTACAATATACTCAAAGTATACAAAGTAGGTGTGAGTATAATAATATAACTGAGCCATTATTATTTATGACTGTAAAAAGTACTCAAAAGTTAAAGCTGGTTAAGGTAGTACTAATTTTAATTGTTATATATATATATATTTTTTTTTTTTTGGGTGTTCAAGTTTCATGGAAATAGTTATAAAGCGTTTAGTTGTACAGTTAAAATAGGCACTCATACATTTGTTTTCAAAGTTTTATGTAATAAATAGACTAAAATACAAAGTATTTGACTATTTGACGTTTTAATGGTAAATGAAAAAGAAAATATAAAAAGAATTTACTAATGAAATCCATCTTTAAACAGTTTAAAAGGGATTTACAAAAACACAATGTAAAACAGTCAATAAGTGCACAATTCAAATATAAACAGATGAATGATGAATAAATTATGGGATTTAAAAAATCTTTTTCAAAGGTAGTTAAATCTTAAATGTGTTATGTACTACTGATCATGCTTTGTTTGTAAAATCTTGATCTGAAAACTGGTAGCTATAGCTGTCAAACAAAGTGCCTCTAAAATGTAGTAGAGTAGAAGTATAAATTAAAATACTCAAAGTACAAGTATCACAAAATCTTCTTTCATCAAAACACAATTGTGTACTAATACAATAACCTAATAATAATAACTAATTACATATAACCTAATGATAGGTTATATGTAATTAGTCACATTCCAAAAGGTTCAGACAGTCATGGAAAACCTGAAAAAGTCATGGATTTTCTAATATTCCAGGCCTTAAAAAGTCATGGAATTAGTTAAAATCATTTAAAGTGTTTAAAAAATCAAAGAATTTTGTTGTTTGTAATGATAGTAATTGTTAAAATAATCATCCAACCATAACCAGTTATGAGAGACTAGAAATTTAAATGATAAAGTACTCCTTGAAAAGCTATTGAAATTTTGAAATTCGGTACATGGAAATGTGTGGGAATCCTGATTCCACCACTGTTTTATAGTGAGAATGATTTAGAGCCTTGAAGTTTGGAATAGACCAAATAAAACAAGTGCTTCCTGAAATGAAAGCGTGATCATCGCCTGCTTGTGTCACCTGACACCTGATGCATCCTGCAGATAATTCATATGACCGGTTCTCCCAGCAGATATTTTAACTCTTTCCCTTTCCCCCAGTCAGTCAGCCTCTCTTCATTTTCTCGTCTTTCTTTCTCTGCCGTCCAGATCGACCCTCTGCTGTATGAGGAGCAGCTGCTGTGGGTGAGCGGAGCCATGGGGCAGGTGAACACCTACAGGATCCCCCTCCTCACCTTCACCCCCAAAGGAAGCCTGCTGGCCTTCGCAGAGGCTAGAAAGTCATCGGCCGCCGACATAGGAGCAAAGTTCATCGCAATGCGGAGGTCCACAGACAAAGGCAAGAATCGTCACCAGACGGTCATGAAACAGTCAGACGTAAAAAACACACTCAGCCTGTGCGCACTAACAGAGTGGGCGCACCTAAAACAGTCACACATGGATGCTCCAAACAGTAGTTAACTATCACTTCACCGCGCTGAGCTTTCCGGTTTCTTTTTGTGTCATAAAGAGACGAATTGGACAAGAAACGCCAGTGAAAAACTTTAAAGGGATAGTTCACCCCAAAATCAAAAAAATCAGTTTTTCCTCTTACCTGTAGTGTTATTTATGAATCTAGATAGTTTTGGTGTGAGTTGCACAGTGTTGGAGTAGAGATGTCGGCGCCAAAAATACATTTGAAAAACTCAACAGTGATGTCTCTTTGCAGAAATCGCGACTCGGTTACTGCAGAGAAGCCAAAGACATTGTTGTGAGCAGTTTCATGTATATTTTCTATATGCTGAACTGCACCTGATAACCAGAGCAGAAGGAAGTGTGCAACTACTGTGAGCTCACCTGAGCTCGTTAATGTTACACTTCAGCCGAGGAGGACGCCATTAATGTTTACATCTCGCAATGTCACGAGCACGAGCCTCTGTCCATGAGTCGATGCACACTTCCTTCTGCGCAGTGATACAGTTGGAGGGTGTAGTTCGGTAGAAAAAAAATTGCTCATAACAAGGTGTGTGGAGTATTTTGAATAACTGGGTCATGATTTAAGGAAAATGTCTCAAATAAGCAAAGAAGAAAATGAATTTGTGCACAACTTGATGCCAGGTTTCAGTACTTGTTGTTGATTCTCTGCTTTATGGATGCGTTTCGGGCTGTGAAAAACAAACGGTTCAATATTCAGCCGTACTTATTACAAAATACGTGATGACACGCAGTGAGGTTAAAGTTTATGTTTGTTTGTATCTCAGCTCTTTAAGATACGGTTAAACAGAAAAAAAAGGAGTAGAAAACTCACAAAACCTCAAAACAAGACATGAAAGCATAAAGATAAAAACATCAAATATTTACATTAATGCTTTTTTGAGCTACAACTAACGTTAATTTTCATTGTCAATTAATCTGTCAGTTATTTTCTGGATTAATCTATTTGTTGTTTGGTCTATAAGATGTCAGAAAACTAAAAAAAGAAAGAAAAAGTTGATCACTTTTTCACAAAGTTTTAAGATCATGACCTTAAATGTCCCTTTTCATCCACAACTCAAAGAAATTCAGTTTACGGTCATAGAAGAGTAAATAAACATACATTCTTGCATTTAAGAATGTGGAATCAGAGAACTTTTTTTCTTTCTTTGAAAAAATTGTCAAACCAATTAATCAGTTTTCAAATTATTTGGTGAATAATTTAAAAGTTGACACTTGATAACTTTATTGATTAATCTTTGCACCTGTAATACATTTCTCCAAAAACTGACGTACAAACAAATGGAATATTTTAGTGGTATTACAGAAAAGATTTTATACATCGTGCACACATTCGAATCTTTGCATTTTATGAGACAAAACGTACAACTGCTTGACAAGATAAACTCTCTGAATTTATACACATTTATTGCTTTGAAACAAAAAGCTTGACGCTCAAAAGCAGAAACAGAAAGAGACAAATGTAGAATTTTAAGTTTTGTCAAGTTGTGGTCCATGAATGGAAAGTTTAATATCCAAAAATAGCTAAAATAATGTCTTTTTTTAGAATAAAATCAGGAGTAAAAGATTAAATTAGTCTGAATTTGTGCCTGAAATGTCTTCTGCTCCGTCCCTCCAGGAAACACCTGGTCCCCGACCGCCTTCATAGTCGATGATGGGGGCGCAGCGGGACGGCCTCAACCTGGGCTCGGTGGTGGTGGACGAGGAGGTGGGCTCAGTGATTCTGGTCTACTCGGTCTGCTTCCACCTCTACAACTGCCAACCGTCCAGCACCATGATGGTGGAGAGCAGGGACGACGGCCTCAGCTGGAGCCAGCCCCGAAACCTGTCGGTCCAGCTCGGAGTGAAGAACTTTGCTCCTGGGCCGGGCTTCGGCATCCAGGTGAGAGAGAATGAGACAGCATCATGTGATGACTGCAGCTGTCTTCTAGCTGTAAAGTGAGATAAAATGTAAGCTTTATTACAGTGACGCTTCATGCATGTGACATTGTTTTTCCTGTGATTATAAGATCCCGTCAGATGAGTCATTCACATCACGTACATGATGATTAAAGGTGTTAAAGTGAAATTATAAAGGCAGAAATCTTTGTGGGTTTGAAGAAACATGAAGTCACAAAAACCTCCCTGCAGCAATAATGTGATCATCTTGTGCTACCAGGCATAAATATCTTGTTTCATATGCCTTTATGCTTTAGGAAGCATTAGATATAACTGTGGTTTTGGATTCCATTGATCTTTCAATGATATTCTGTCAGCAATATTCAATTTTTAAATAATAGAGAAAAAAACGGTATCAGACTTGGCTGGAGCTGTAAACTATTGAACTGTATGAAATCTGCACACTCGTATCTCTGCAGAAATATTTTTTTTAGCAAGGTTTCAGTCAGATGCCTTCCTCAAGGCATGAACTGGATCCTGATAAACAAACGCATTTTTAATTTCATGAAGCTTTATGAACACAAATGATCGACATGATTTGGTCAAAATAAAGAAGTGAAAACTGTCTTACTTCTAGTTTCGAGCTTGCCACATATTTTTCTTTAAAATTAGGAAGCATAACAGCTCAAAGTAAAAAGGGTTGGCAAACTGTGTAAACTCTTCAAACTCTGAAACTGCTACTTGGCAAATGTGCCAAACTCAGCCGACCTGTATCCATAAAGAGGAACAGCAGTCACAAGTTAAAACTAACCAACAGGGACATGATGGACACTGATATTCACTGGGTACGGACAGATGCAGTTAGAATAACACTTAATAATAATAATAAAAAAAAATAATAATAATAATAATAATAATAATAATATAATTAACCTTAATAATATGTTAACCTTAATATTAAGACTACTAAATAAAAAAACAGACAATATGTACAAAATACAATAAATAACAGAAAATAGACAACTATACATTGTGCGACTTTGCATATAAAAGACAAATACTACTAGCACTAATACTAATAATAATTTTATGGAGCACCCTTTTTTACTATTAAATTAAGCCTTTTTTTATTCAATTTTGTTATTTTTGTCATGCATTTTTGTGTGATATTTACCCGTTGCAGATATATTGGTAATATATGGGGGAAAAAATAATGCATAATGTTAAAAAAAATGTTTGAGATCACTGACAAACCTGTTATATATGTATAATGTGTGCCTTGTTAAAAAAATTCAAAAATAAATTGAAGCTTTTTGTTTTCGGCCTGTTAAAACGAGCACACTGAACGCATTATGAACTGACAGCAGTGCATGTGAAGTGTTTGCAGCAACAGAATCATTATATAATTGGAGGGTTTTTGTAATCGAGCAAATTAGTTGCTTATCCCTCTCCACAGTCTGAGTGGAGCATCTGTACGGCTGTTATGAGTTATTATGTTTCTGCTGATTTCCGCCAGATTTTAGGACACTAAACCTTCTGTTCGATTGCAGCAGATCGGGCACTATGAATAATTATTATGATTTGTTTCATGGGATATTGTAGTCTTTGTAGACGCCACATTACTTTTAACTAATTAAATTAAGTGTTGATCACATGAAGCAACCTTTTGTTTTAATTTTAGATCCCAAACATTATTATACTATAATATATTTTGTTAATATGTTATACTGTATTATTAACATCATATGCTAATATAGTGTGTTTTATTATATTGTATACTATATTGTTTCTATTATATTTCTACAGAAAAACATAATTTACTTAATCATATTATTTATTATTCTTGTGTACACTGTGTCATACACTATACCTTGCTGGCAGTACGTCACTCTCTTATCTTGTTATTTTGATTTTAATTACTTTTGTGTTGTTTCCATTTTGATTTCTATTCTGATTTTTAATTTAATTACTTTAAATGATTTATTTTGTACTATTTGTCTGCTTTTTATTTCGGTCCCCGTACTGCTGCAACACCTGGATTTCCATTCAGGACTCAACAAGAATTACATGTAGTTTAGGTTTTAAAATTGAGCTGACATCTTTGTTAATTGTGTGCTGAGTTCACATGTTTTTGTATCTTTGCATTACAGAAGCGCTATGAACCAGCTAAGGGGAGGTTTGGTGGTGTGGTCATGGGACGCTGATGGGAAACGGAGTCTTCTGCATCCTGAGTGACGACACACGGGCAGAAATGGTACAATGGCGCCGCACTGAAGAGCATCCCCTACAACCAGGAGAAGAAAGCACAGGACTTTGACCCTGACGAGTGCCAAGTATGTTTGCTGACGTGTGTGAATCGCGCCATGATGACCATATTTTCTGTAACAGCTCACTGTAAGTTAATGGTGCTATATGTGGCATTTTAGCATCCTATAATATCATTTTTGTCCCTTTGCCCTCTTGAAGATGAGACTTCATTACATCAGAAAGTGGTTACAGTTTCTCACAACAGCCCAAAAGCATTAAAATATCTCAGAATTATGAAGTTTTCCACACAGAGAGTCCCACTCATCCAGTCATGTGCTCATCATTAGTCTGCATAAACATCATTGTGACTTATGAGCAAAACTGACTTTCTTTTACCTGCTGATGACCCCTTCAAAATGACCCATTATGTCCCCATCTTATATTGGAGACATTTATGTGAGTTTTATTTTGTTTCTCTCGACTCTAATTAAAGCGTGTTGTACTATGATAAAATTATTATTTATTCAAATGGAGTCTGGTGGGTTTGCTGTGATTTTGGGGCTGTTTGTGGTTAAACAAAAAGGATCTCACTCTTTAACAAAAAGGATGGCCTCTGTATGGATCCTTTATATAATGTTGTCAGAGGTTTATAATAACAATCTGAGTCTGTCATTGGCAAAAACAAACACTTTTCATGGTGGTAAACTGATGGTGCACAAATGCCCCAAGTGGTTACATTGCAGCCTTTTTTCTCCAGCTGTCAGCTGCAGCCCGTCGCTCAATAGTGGCCCAGATTAAAAGATTATTGTCTTCATTAGTCACTAAGACATGCAAAAACATGGACTAATAGGTTCCAGGTTAAAAATATTTAAGTTACACTTTAACCTTTGTGTGATTGCCTTCACTGTAACGATACCAAGGTGTATCAACATTATCAAGTTTAAACCCTCTTGCTCCTCTGCAGCCGGTTGAGATGACGGACGGCAGCATCGTCATCAACGTGCGGAACCAGAACAACTACCACTGTCGGTGTCGCATTGTGGTCCGCAGCAATGACGGTGGATTGTCGCTGCCGATAGACGATCTGTTCTTTGACTACGAGCTGAAGGATCCGGCAGTCGCAGCTGGAGCTCTGCAGAAAGACGGCGTGCTCTTCTTCACCAACCCCTCCAATGAGCACAGCAGTAAGACTCATCACATCTTCTCCCTTCCAATGTCCTGTCACTGATTCAGTGGTGGAAGTAAAAGTAGAAAAATACTCTGTTAAAAATAAAAAAGCTGCATTCAAATAGTCAAAAGCAAAATGTACTAAATTTATCAAAAGTATTTGTTTGATAAAAATACCCCTCCTTTAGAATGTTTTGCCACAGCTGGTTGTGGTTAATTTTACTTATTTTTTAATACTGTTGGGTACTTATATCTATACCAGCGCTTATACTTCGTAACTTGACATTGTGTTTTATGCCTTTGCCCTGGCAATAGCCGAGGCCAAGAGGCAGCATGTTTCCAGGTTGTTTGTCCGTCCCATTCTGGTGAACGCAATATCTCAAAAACACCTTGAAGGAATTTCTTCAAATTCAGCACAAACGTCCAGTTGGCCGCAAGAATTAACTGATTAGAATTTGGTGGCAATGAGTCAGAGGTCAAGGTCACTGTGACTTTGCATATGTATATTTCTTGTCAATGAAGAACACCTTAAGAGAACTTTTACAAATTTGGCACAAACATTTACACAGACTCACCATTGGACTGATTAGATTTCGGTGGTCAAAGGTCAAGGTCACTGTGCTCTTGCATCTGTTTCATTTTCTTGAATGCAATATCTCAAGAACAGCTTGAGGGCATTTTTTTCAATTTTGGCACAAATGTCCACTTAGACTTTAATGAACTCATTAAAATTTGGTGGTCAAGAGCCATTGTGACCTTGCATACGATTCATTTTTGTGAATACAATATCAAATAAACGCCCTTTAGAGAGTTTCCTCAAATTTAGAACAAATGTCCACTTGGGCTCAAGGATAAATTGATTAGATTTTGGTTAGATTTTGGTGATCAAAGGTCACCGTGACCTCAAAAAATGTGTCTGTGGCCAAAGCTCAAGAATTAATTTTTGCTGATTATGACAAAATTTCACATAATAGAATAAATTGATAAAATGATAAAATTTTGAATTTATAAAATGATCAACTTCACTTTTATGAATGTTTTATACCCAAAATGGCCAGATACAAAGGTCTTAAAACTTCACTGTGCTGCCGGCATTATAATGTTCTGCTTAAAAACACTTCTGAAGGCCATGGCACATTTGGACAGACATGGATGTAAACTGCAACATCACTGGTTCATGGAGGCATGCAGCCATGAGGCAGTAATTCAAGTTTTATGTTAAATCTTAATATGGTAAGTAGGTATATCTATAAAATTACTTGAGTAGAATTTTGTAAAATATTTGCCTCTGAAATATAGTGGGGTACATAGTCATTTAAAATATAAATACACAAGTAAAGTCTCTCAAAATTTGACTTTGAATTTTCAAAGTTGAGTTAATGTATTGAGTTACTTTCCACCACTGCTGCTGATTTCCTTCAGGCCAAAACAGTCTATCAATTTCACTTTGCTTCAGATCGTCATCAGCTATCCATACTAAAACTTCTTGCCCCATCTCCCTCAGGAATCAACATGACCTTGCGTTGGTCGTTGAATGATGGCAAAACTTGGGAGAAAGAAGCTGTGCAGATTTGGGCGGGGCCCAGCGGCTACTCCAGCATCACGTCACTGGTCAGCGGCTCTCCAGAGGACCAGAAGTACATCTACGTAATCTACGAGAAGGGCCACAAAAACAGTGTCGAAACTGTCTCGTTTGCAAAGATCCACCTGTATGGCGGCCGGTAGAGCATGTGAGACGCAGGTAAGCAGACGAGCATTAAGTCATTAATATCAGCTAGTACAATGTAGGAAAACTGTTAGTCTGACTGCTGTTGTAATTTCATCATGTGTTTTGTCTCCCAGATTTAAACGTTGGAAGGAAAGGGAAACAGGAATCTGTTATTTACTCCCACGACTTTCTCAGGAAAAAATGAAACACTTTTTCACACTATAATATGGACTAAGGGGGATGGGAGGCACAACACCATGAACGTGGAAACGGTTTGTGCTCAGTGTGTGATGATCTTAAATGCAATTTTGTCTTTACTGACCTTTCTCTTCTCTTAAATTCCCACATTTGATGAAGTTACAGGAACTCTTGTGTCCATTTTTCTGTGTTCAGATATGTTGCCAAATCTATGTATGTTTTTTTTGTTGCTAAAAGCATTTGCACAGCCACAATATTTTTTATTTTATATCCTTGACAGAACTAAAATATGACCAAGCAAGGGACAATTAAATGTAGAAGAATATTTTTAGACCAAATACACCAGTTTCTAAGCAACTTAAAGGGTAACTTACTTATTTTTCAACGCGGAGCCTATTTTCTCATGTTTTAGTGTCTAGGTGACGAATGGAAACAGCAATTTCTAAAATTGGTCCAGTGTTGAGTGAGACTTCTGTAGCTGGCAGCGGCGAAACAGGCTGCAATGTAACTACTCAGGGCATTTTGCACAGTCAATTTACATGTGCTATAAGTTGTTGTTTTTTTTGCCACTGACAGGCTCTAATTTTTATTCTTTGTCTATCAACATTATGAAAAGCTTCCCAATGTTGAAAAGTAAGATCTTTTTTGTTTAACCATAACCAGCCCCAAAATCGTAGTTGTTAAACCGACCAGACTCTATATAAATAAACAGTTATTTTAGCGTGTATAGAGCGAACATATTTCCATATCTAACTGGCTGAATTAAGGGTTTATTTCAACCAAACCGGAGTTGGTTATTGTTGGTTAAGAGGATGGCTTCTCTGAGTTTTATTTTGTTTTTGTCAACTTTGAATTAAATGTTTTTAATGAAGATAAAATAAATGTTTGTTAATCAAACACTAAGGATCTATGGGGATCCGTAATGTAACATTGTCAGAAATTTATAATAATAATCTGAGTCCGTCAGTTACAAAAACAAGCACTTTTAGTGAACATAAGTTGACGATGATCAGTCACCCCCTAGTGGTTACATTGCAGCCAGTTTTGTTGCTACTCGATTCAGTGCTTCCTCAATACTGGACCATTTCCAAAAACTGTTGTCTCCAAACATGTTTTACATTAAATGTTGATAAGGTCCTAAAAATATCACACTTGTGTCTCCCTTAAAGAGGAAAGCTTAAGACTTTTAGCAGTTTGAACATGGTGTTAATGCAATATAGATTTCAAACACCTCTGACATCTATCACTAATTCACCTCACAAACTGACAGTCACTGTATGTAAATCACTGTTGTGAAATGATTCCTATTTGCTCGGATGAAAGAATTTAATGCTGAAGTAGCCTACCTTTAATTCTTTTATTTGGATCTGTGCTTGTAATTATAATTAATGCCTTTACTGAAATGCGAGTGTGCCATGAATACATGCTGATTGAAAATGGCTCTGCCTTTATAAAACCTGAAATTGTGTGAAATAATGTGAATAGATATATATGGGGTTTGAGTGGGTTTAGAAAAACAATATATAGATAGAGTAAAAAAAAAAAGTGTGTGTGTTTGCTTGAGTGTGAGTGAAAAGATGAGAACATAATGTAGCCAAAGTACCCTTTTTTGTACTTGTGCAATTTGCACTTGTGCAAAATGTATTCTGATGTTTTGTAATCAGCCTGAAATTCACTCTACTGTACAAATTTGGATTCTCTTTTTTCCAAATCAAGTATCCATTTATGCCCTGTATTACCAGCACTGTGCATGGAGCTACATTATTATGATGCAGGACATTAATTGATCTGTACAATCTGTAAAATAAATAAATGATTTCTAACAATAATGGGCAAAGCTGAGCTGATTTGCAGAGACATTTGTGATTTAGGTAAAGAAATCATACAATTTCCCTCCTGGGCAGAAAGTGATGCAGCAAAAAGGACCTGAATGTACACATTATTATCGCCATAGACCCTTCAAAACTGACATTGTTTGTGTTCATCTGATTGTGGAGTTTATGGAGACGTTTTTGGAGGAACTGCTTCAACTCCCCCATCCCCAATCTGAAAACAGAAAAATGATTATAATGAGAAAAATGAAACTGCAAAAAGAACCAGTTAGGATAGCTCATGTTATGAGATACCATGACATTTTAAATGTTATATTAAAAAAAGCAAACCATGAGTTGTTGCTCATCAAAAAGTAAGGAAATTGTGCAATATGTGACCTGAAACGACCCTCTTTGTTTAATAATAATAATAATAATAATAATAAATAATAATAATAATAATAATGATTATTATTATTATTATTATTATTATTATTATTATTATTATTATTATGCTTGCACACACATAAAACTGCATAAATCCAGATGAGAAATGTGTCAGAAGATGTCAAGAAGCGAAAGGGCTTACACAAACAAAACAAACAATTACTTAAAAAAATAAAAAGGAGAGACTATCCAATAAAAAAACAAGAAATACAAAGAACACAATGCTGAGAGAAGAACACACCTAAAAAAACATTAGGATATTTTTTCATGTTTACAGAGACCATGAAATTTCAACAGTGGTACCAAAGAAAAGAAAATCATCACTTGTCTTGCATCATTTGTGACCTGAGATAACCCTCTTTGTCTGAGACAGCATTGCTCTCTCTCTGCTCAGACAAACATTTCTCTGCAGCCTTAATTTTGTCTTTGTTCGCCCAAATACAAAGTAAATGTTTACAAAGCACCTTTTTATTTTCATCCCTCATAATGGTAATCTCTAATTATTACAGCGAAAAGTGATACCAAATACTTTTGGTAAATAAAAAAAAAATGTGATATTTGATTTTCTCCATATCTAAACAGCACATCCATATAACTTTATAAATGAGATCCAAAGGGCATGCAGAAAAATACAACGGCTGTTTTAAAAGGAACAACACAGCTGAAAAGACCTAAAAACATAAAAGCATAAATTAATGCTCAAATTTATTTTAAAGCTTTTCTGATTAAAATTATTTCAAAAGAAGGCATGCATGCATGACAAAATGATGTAAATCAACAGAAAAAAATGTTTTATTCAATATATAGGATATTTTTTTTATTTCATATGTAAACCCTTTGTTATCACCAACATTTTGATTAGTAAGTTATATATATCGTTACATATTTTTCTCACTAGATATTACTGATTACAGTTACATTTATTTTGTGATTCAATTGCTGTAACTAGTTACTTCCAAACAGTGCAAAATAGGAAATTGCACAATATGTGTGACCTGAGATAACCTTCTTTGTTTTGTACAGCAATGCTCTGTAGTCAGAGCCACATTTCTCTGCAGCCTTTTTTTCTCTCTTTGCAAATACAAAGCTAATGTTTGCAAAGCATCTTTCACCTTCACTCCTCATAATTATCAGTAAATATTACAGCTGAAATAAAGTGGATAAATCAAGATTCTCAAGCGAGGGTATTCTACGCTTATTTAAATGCACAGTCAATGCGTAAAACAATACGAATTATTATGTTAACGTTTATTTCAACGCGTTTTTTAAAAATAAAAGTCGCATTTGGTGCCGTTACTGTAACGTTAGAGGTCCCAAACGGCTTCCATCTCACGGAATCACTCAGTAGCCGTTGACGGCTCTTTAGGAGACGGATCGAGTCCAGTATTACAATTTTATTTTCTCCCTTTTCATTTATTTTTTTGGAATAAAAAAAAGAAAAGGAGCGCAAGTAAGCCGAACACCTTCTTTGTCTATACAGTACTAACTCACTGTTACTGGGTGCAGAGACCTTTATGTGTTTGACTATGCAGCAGGATAACGTTGCTTAGCTAGCTGGGTCACTTGCTAGAAAGCTACGCGATAGCATAGCTAACCTCATTCTGCGATACAACCTCGAGACAAGTCGGGACAAGACCAGGTCAGTGGCCGGAATATTTTGCATGTTTTATGCAAAAACAACAAATAGCTGAATTGTATTGATCAGAAATGAGCACTAATATCCTTGGACACGGCTTACTTGGCTTACCGGAGAGGATGTTTTGTGAAGGGGCAGTCTTATTTTTTCTGGCTAATGTTAGGTCTTGCTTGTTAGCATAGCTTGGCTAAGTGGTTAGCTAGTCATATTAAATGGTCGTTTTTTGGGAGTAAAGATAGATATATACATTTTTTGAGAATACTGACTACTAATTTAAGTTGTTGTTGGAATATATGATAATGTTTGTTTGCTAAATGTGCGCAACTAGTGTTAGCGGATGGACGTTAGCGCAGGATGTGTAGCTATAGCTAACACAGTGTCAGTTCAAGATACAGTAGCGTTAGTGAGCGCTACAAATCAGTGTTTTTCAGGCCAATTAACCCTGCTTTGCCCATATTGCCAGTGTCTTTACATAACGATTATGTGTTGACAAGTTGGCTTCGTTAAAACTATGCTACACAACCGGTTATATTAACGTTAATATGCACCGGGCCTGTCCGCACCGCCATTTTGTTTTGTTCGCCTAATAAAATCTTTTTTTTCTGCGTTGCCCTGTGCCTCCCACGGACGATGCATGAGCAACAACATCGACGAAAACGTCCAGTCGTGATGTCTGTGTGTGATTCAAAACGTAGCACCTCACAGGGCTGAAGAGCAAGAAGCTAATTGCTACCGCAAGGTGCTGAGAATACATTATGAAACATCAACGCAGTCCCCCTCCCAACGCGAACACTGAGGCCCTGTGTTAGCCGGCTAACCTCAGCTAGCACTGCGATAAAATGTATATTTATGCGACTGCAGCCTCAGCAGTTTTTACTTTATATATTTGATGTAGTTTACAACGTCAATTGCCATAGCTACATGCCGACTCTTCCCAAATATTCTCATGTTTACCGTTAGCTTTAGCTCTACAAGGCCCCTTTTGTGGTATACGTTACTGCAGTTATGGCTCGGCAGTGTAGCTGCTGGCCCCCGTTAATCCCCCTACAACATGTAGTTGACCGGCCATCCCACGACCTAATTTCCTAAATCTCATCTGGCTATTGAGGCACGGTGCATTGCTGCTTTTCATCCCGTCTGTATGGTGTGTTTATTTTTTTCAGTGATGTGTATATGGGGAGATAGATTTGTCTCAGTATTATTTGTGTGTACAGATCCACAGTCTGTGTGTCAGTGTGTGATCTGTGAAACGATTTTCACAATATGAGAGAAAAGTAAATATAAGGGGCAGCTGCAAATACACAAACAAATTCCAAAAATAAAAAACAAATCTGAAAACATTCGGTTTATATATAAATGGAAAAACATTGTATTTCTTAAGTGTGTATAAGGAAATAGATTTGTCTCAATATTATTTGTGTTAACAGTTTGACATTAAATATGTAATCTGTATATACAGAACATCTTCCATAAGAAGCTCAAAAACTATTTTCCAGATTTAAAATGCAGCTGCAAATAGAAAAACAAATTCCAAAAATAAAATATGGAATCTGTGAAAACATTTACTTTACAAATAAATGTAAAACTTTTGTGAATATCTTTCTAATATCTTTATAATATTTCAAACAGATATTTGTAAATCTAGATTTCATTTGTTAATCTCAATTCTAAGATCACTGAGTTGCAGTTTAGGCACTGATTTTTTTCATTTTCATTTGTGGAATTTCTTTGTGTATTCGCAGATCTGTTTAATTTTTGCAAACTACTTTTTGTGAATATAATTAGAATCAGAAATACTTTATAAATCCCTGGGGGTAACTGTGGTTCTTGACAGTCGCTCTGATGCCAAGCATAGAGAATTGTACATGGTAGAAATAATAAGTACAAGCACAAAGAATATAAATATAGAAAATAGAAATATAGTAATAATAAAAACCAATTAGCACTAGTATGTAAATAGTCAAAATTATAAATATGCATAATGTGCTGAGTGTGTAAAGTGTGTAAAAATATAAAACTATGTGCCTCATTCTATGATACAATGTATAAAACTAGTATGTAATAGAAATAGAGCATATGTGTATGATGCAACAATGAGCAACACAATGAATACATTAGCAAGAAGAACGATAAGAATATATGGGCTACAATATATTCTACATATACAATATGTGTAACAAATTGCAAATTTAAACTAACATATCTTTTTTGTATTTGTAAAAGTTGTTTGATATTTATAGGCTACACACTGAGTGAAGTTACATGTGCATGAATAACCTGTTCATGAGGCTTATCCTGAATATGATCCTATTCGGTATATGGTGTTTACATAAGCACAGAGAAATCGGTTATTCATCATCTGCATATACATCTTATTTTCTTTTGGAGTACTCCAGCCAGCATATTCAGGTTTCTCATAAATAGAATACATGTTTACATGCTTTAACACAAAGTGGATACTCCAACAACCCGATCATAAATAGGTTATTAATGTCCATGTAAATGCACTGAATAACACACAGATTGTCGATCTCCTTACACAATAATATGTGTATTATAGTCATTGTGGGTTTTGTCAGGATTGTTAGTGTGCAGTAAAAAAGCAGTTGGCTTTACATTTGAGCATTTTAGCGGTGTTTTGATTGTGGTTTCATATTCATCTTGGTTTGAATCAACCACTCTACTGCTGTTCACTGTGTGGTTGGTATGAGCTTTGTTGCAGTCATCTGTTCGGGCCGACTTGTTTTTCTGGTATAGTGAAGACTGATGGAGCTTTTAGGACTCGTGATTCCATTAATTCTTTTGGTCGTGTACATATTCTTGGGTCAATATTATGCAGAACAATATAACAATGCCATTGCTTGAAGTCTTTGGTCAGCTCCAAAATCGCTCCTATGGTCATTGACCATGTGTATTGCCTTGCATTATTTCACCATAGCCTCCAAAGCAAGTGTATAAAATACATATAAAACAATGACAAATCCAATCTTTATCCTTCAAAATGAGATCCATGAGATTTGTAAACAAAACCACTTACAGAGAATAAACAATCCCACTATCTATCAAAATAAAAGCACTAAAATTCAAATATTTGGTTGACTTCAATCATGTAAAGAGCAAAATATCAACTACTGCCTCATAGTTTCCAAAATTTGTTTAAATGAGGGTAAGCTTACATGATTTGAGTGGAATTTGCATATTCAAGAAACAATTAGTTAAGATGCTTAGCATCATTGTATTACGGTTAAAGGTGTTAATATACGAAATCACTGTAGTGTGGAAATAAAAAACACATAGAACATTTAACTATTTGAAATAAATTCAGAAAAAAACAATATGTTGAGGTGATATGAGATGATTGAACAGAGAGGGGAATAGGCATAGTAAGACAAGGTGCAAGATATGTAGGTTGTTCCTGATTGTGTAATTTGTGTTTTTGTTGTAAATGTGGGTGTTTCATTTTGATCTATTCTTGTTTCATCTTGAATGTTTATTTTTTGTTAAATTTAACTGAGGTATGTCTGGTGAATACTGGGGAGGAAAGTGGGACTTCATATTTTTTTATTAAATTGAAAAAAGTGGTAGGATTTGATAAGTATTCACTCTACCACTCTACTACCCTTCTCCTTTTTCTAAATGAAATACATATGTTGTTACGGAATATGTCTGTGGTGTTGTTTTCTCGCCTGTATTTTTATGTTATTCTTTTTTTTCCCCTTCGTTTTATTTTGTATGCTCCAAATAATAATCTAAAAAATACCAGTGTTATTTGTAGCATAATAATCTGCGGAGAATCATTCTCTGTAATTGTTCCTAATGGGAGTTGGGTGGAGTGAGGGCAGCTGTTTAACCTGCTGCATGCAGCCAAATCACTCTGAATTGGACAGATGTCAGCGCCGTGTGTTTTATTGATGTGCTGTAAAATGAGTTCAAGCTAAAGGCCTGGCAGTTGCCATGGAGCCAACCCTGTCTCAAGGCAAGGCATAGAAGAATATAATTTATAATGTGTTGCCATCGAGACCTTGGTTCCCTTCTTTTGTACAGTATTTTCTGGGATGAGGTGTGCAGTCATCTGCCCACAATAATGTGTATTTAGACTGGCATGTGTAATACCTGCAACACAGACAGTTCCTTAGGCAATGTTATATTACTGATACTTTTTAAGGATTGGTTTGTTAACCTAATGAGCCAGATCCATGGGATGTTGTACAGGATATTTTTAGATGTATGATTTAGCTGATTTAAAGAAGCATTTCACTTATATGAAGAAGGTTCTTACATAAAATTAGGCCATCAATTAACACAAACACTTTTGAAATTGGTGCTACGAGACTGGAAAAAATATAAAAAAAAAGGACTGTGGCATTTACTTTTGCTCGAGGCAGAAATCATACAACTACCAGATTGCAGTACACCATACCAGGCCTAGAAGTGCTCCTGCTGGTGGGTGACATAACGTAAACTTGTCAGTTTGACAAAATGACTTATTACAGTTAAATGGTAAGATAAAACATGTTTCTGAAACATTTGGGGCGAGAAAACGTTAACAGAATTTTGGTTTTTATTTGATCAGTGCAGCTTAGTTTTACAATTTTTTCTGTCTCTGTTTTCACTGTGTAGGAAGCAGTGTGTTCTCCTTCGCAGCTGAATGTCACTGCTGAGGTGGATAATTGATCTGTTGATACGTTCACAGCTGATCAGATCGATAGATGAGAGGAGGTATTTGCAGATTTTTGTAAGTGAAAGACAGTTTTAGGCCCAGCAGAATGAACGGTTCAGTTTATCTTTTATGCTCCTGATGTTCTGCTGCTTGTCTCTGCTGCTACTGCGCTGCAAATACCTCAACTGTGTTTTAATACGGCTCTTAATTAACAATCCAGCTCCAGTGACACCATGGAGAGAAAAATTAGACTAAGGCGGCCCGCCATAGTCTTTATAATTAATGGGAAATGCTGGTGGGGCTGGCGGGCGGACGGACTGCGTGCACTGTAAAATCCCATTGTTGATTGGAAAAAACAGTGGAATTCGGATTTTATCTTCATGGGCAGGTCTCAATTTATCTGGGCGGGCCACCCAGGAAGGTTATATGTATGGGAAACACTGGTTTCTGACATGATTTTAGGCAAGAAATAGGCAGCGCATGAACATATTCTTGATTTCTTTTCAATCAGCACGGCCTAGTTGTACCGTGTGGTCAGATTTCAGTCAGAGTTTGAGAGAGTTCGAGATCTCTTTGTGTTTGCAGTGGTGGCACGGCTGACGGGTATCTAGGCACTGGTTAGATGAAGCGAAGGTTACCACAGTTCATTGAAACATACTACCTAAACAAAGCTGGTTAAAAATCAGCCAAGTGTCATGAAATTGTTGCAGTAATCTTCCGTTAATAATTTTCCTCGTCATATAACATGACGACAAATTTATTTTCTGTAGCTGCCAACGTAACTGACCTGTGATGTTTTGTTTACAATCACAATCAATTTTCTCCCTGCACTGCATCTCTCCGATGATGTGTGACACCTAGCTGAAATTTTGGTTGAGCAGAGTTTGAATCTAATATGTTTGAAAAACACTTGGCAAGTGCTGCAAAAAGTATGATTAAATACATGATTAAAAAGTAACTCAACTTACTGGGAATCCTTGGTTGGATTTTAGTTGTTCAGAAGTGAGATGTGATCTGTTTCAGTATTGTCTCTTAGGCTTTTGGATTTAAGCCACATTGCTTTGTTGTTTTTGTGAAGAACGTGCAAACTGTAAAGTTGTTGAACTTCCTTTGAGGCTGAGTTGTTACTCTGGAAAGCCAAAATGACCTAAATAAACTGGCAAACATTGAATGCCACAGTTAGTCTATAAAATGTCCTAAAATATCTTTTAAAGGAATTTTTATTGAGGATAAACCTTTTAATTTGGCTTCCCTTAATAATTTTTTTAGCTTATTTAATATATTTAACTTTAACTGTACAGAATTAAAGTGCACGGTGGCCAACAGGAAATTTGTATAGTTTTAGTGAAAACTGAAAAAACATCTGTGAAAAACAGCATGTCATATATTGCTACAACAGTTGCTGCAAGTTTCTCTATGAGTTCTTGATTATATAACCCAAATCCAGCTGTAACATCCCTCATTTAAATATTTGAGGTCACATGTTCAGAAGGTTATTTTGATGTGTGTGACAGTTTCTGTTTTTTTTTTGTTGTTTTGAATGCATGCTTGAACAATCTGCACTTTCACCCTCACTTTCTATGTACGCCAGGTGTCATATCTGTCTGTTTTTGCCTCCCTCTCTCTCACCCCACAGTCTCAGGGCTCACCATACTCAATGAGCGGACAGCGCAATGTCAGAGCGCTCTGGGCAAACTGCAAAGGGGAAGGAAGGCAAAACCAAGTATGCGTCTCTCAACCTGTTTGATACATACAAAGGAAAGAGCCTTGAAACACAAAAGCCTGTTGGTGAGTATTTCGCTCCTGTCACATCCATGCTTTCATTGTCACAACATACAGTATATCCACGGGTTGTCCTCTCCATCTTTCTGCCCAGGGTATTAGTTTTCAGTATCGCTTGCCTGTCAGGCTCTGTTTATGTTCAGCCACTTTTGTTTTGTCACCAAGGATGTACGACTTGTTTTGTAGATCTGCTACGCACAGTAGGATTTACCCGCTGGCTGTGTGATTAAAAGTGCATGCTTCTGCTGTGTTGTCTCCTGACACCATGTACTGCAACTGTGATGCATTAGTCTACTGTCTCCCTAATAGCTCTGGTGCTGATTCTCAGCGCAGGAAGTGGATGATGTGCTGCATCTCTTAACCGCCTGCCAACCTGGTTTTGCTGATGCTGTTAATATCATTCAGGCATCAAGGATATTTACTACTCTTATTTATAAGGGCTGTGTATTGGCAAGAATCTGGCAATAGCTTACAAAATATAGGGCTTATGATTCAATATATTGCGCTACTTTAAGCAAGGTGGTATAATGCCACTTTTTGGATGTCTAATTTTAGGAAAACAGTTATAATATAAAGAACACACCACCACATGCATAAAAAAGTTAGCTTTTTTTAAAAACAATTTTGAATCCAATCAGAACAGTTGGATCTGTATGAGTCCTGCATCACGTCAGATGACCTGCAAAAAAGTGGTTTACAGATGGATTTTTGTCTTAATTTTATTTCCATGATTAGTTTTGGATAAAACAAGAACATCGGGGTTGGTTTGCAGGTTTCGGATGATAAATATATTGAAATAGAATTATAGTAAAACATTATAATTCCACAGGGTTTTTAACATTTGAAAACTACTGACTGTGTGTCGGCTTTGTCTTCCATGGCACCTGAAATATGAGACCCGCTTCAATCAGGCGAATTACTAACAGGCACGTTAATAATGGGAATATGCTGCTCAGTGTTATGAGAATAAGCAAAAAAGTAATAATTTAAATTGGCTTTCTGGAATTAGCATCTGTATGAAATGGCCCAAAATCACCGCTTTAAACATGATGGGTCGGGTCAGGTTGCAAAACTATGCTAAAAAATACACCAAAATTGGCAAAGAGCGGCCTGCAGCAAGCTGCCATGCAGTGGTTATGGAAAGCTGAAGCAGGCACTATAGATTCTGTGGCGAAGTGCAGCCTAAATAAAAGTTGCTGATAATTTCATTTGTAGCAGCCAATCAGTACATGTTGACTGACGTTATGAAGAGCATATGTGACAGTGGCGGGGATGGTGCGGTATTGCGTGTTATGCTACTGGGGCAGGAGCAAATTTTGAAAAATCAAAAATCAGCATGACACGTACCTGTACTTGTATCAATCACAGTCCTTTCAACATTGCAACAAAAAATGTAAACAATTAAAAAATCAGTGCGCTCTTTTGCGCACCTGGAAGAGTGTGCACCACATATAGGCTGTGGCCTTTTACTGCATATCATTCCTCCCCTCTCTCCCACCTTTACTTTCAATCTACAGCTGTCCCGTCAATTAAAAACTGTTTTTGAGAATCAATACAGTATCACAAAACATAATAGCGTGAATCTGAAATGTATTGATATTTTCTTAATACTTATAGGCCTTAACACCTGTCTCAGAATGTTTTCCATCTGAGGCCATACTATAAGAAGGAGGGTGAGGGTGACTGTTTCTCCAGGCTTGACGTGTCAGCTGAGCCTGGGAGCCACTGAGCCTGACCTGAGACAGAGGCTTACTTGTGGACGCTGTTTGACTTCTGTGCTGAGTCCCCAGTCGATGTTTTATTCAGAAGCTCCCCACTAGATCTAAGCAGCTGTCCCCGTTTCCAAACTACAGACTTCCCCCTCCTACATAGTGAGGCCATGCACTGCTGTGGTTTCTGAGTCTCGAGGAAACAAATAAGGGATTTATATTCAGCACAGCTTCACTTTTTTTAGAATTAGAGGGCTTTTCCATGCTTCTGTGAGCATCAATATCCTAATACTTTTCTATAAACTGTAATTGAAGTGGGTTTGCTCAGTGTTTTTAATAACATCTAGAAGTTTTTTTTTTTTATAATCCTCATTCATCAGAGTCACTAGACTGAGACTACCGAGCCTCAAGCCTTGTTGGTTGTTCAGCATCCTAATTGCGCATCCAGTAAACGCCACTCTGTCATCAGGCTGCTCCCTGCACCCAGTAGATTTAATTGGTGTTAGGTTTCAGTCGTCCATCTGCGCTAATGACCTCCTTTCTCTTCTTCATATCAGTTCCCCCCCGCCATGGCCTGCAGTCTCTTGGTAAAGTTGCCTCCGCACGGCGTATGCCACCCCCTGCCAACCTGCCCAGTCTGAAGGCAGAGAACAAAGGCAACGATCCCAACGTCTCGCTCGTTCCCAAAGACGGCACAGGATGGGCAAGCAAACAGGAACAAGCGGACCCAAAGAGGTAAGCTACCGCTTTAGTGACTACTATAGGAAGGAAATATTACTTTGAAGTTTTGTCTGTGCTGAGGCTGTCTGTTTGCTGGCTATCAGACAGAATTGTCAACTTCTTACACTCTGTTTTCACCTTCAGTCTGATGTTGCGTTCACTGTAGCTGATTTCTGTGGGGGAGGGGGATTTAATTTTCTGTAACCAATCACTAGAGGCCACATATCTGCTTGAATCTAATGTCATGTGAAGTCCACTTTGGGTCTGCAACATTACATCACTGGCGTACGCTTATGGTGCACCACGAAGGAGGAGCCTGCACGCTATTATACACTTAATTGCGGCCGGTTAAATTTCATTAGCAAGAGTGGCGTGTACGTCACCACGACTTCGTCCCCCATACAAATACAAGTCAGTAGAGACTGATAAGACAGAGAACTAATGACTGTCGTTCTGGCTGAAACAAAATCACATGATGAACATAACTTATGCAGGCAATTACTGCAAAACTTCAATTAATAACTTGGGCTATTAGTTGCTTAAACCACTGAAGTCAACAGGCTTATATTTGGGACAGGTCTCTGTATGGGAAGGGCTTTTAATTCTTTTCATACAAAACTGTTGCTCAGCAAAGATAGGAAATGCACTGAAATTGTTTATTCAAACCTCTTTTTTGCATCTCTCTTGTTTACTCTGCGAGTATTATAGTCTTCTTAGGTGCTCATGGTTTCAGTAAAATGAAATAAATGATTGAATTGTAGAGAGTCTTACCAAGCTAACCTTGTGTGTAACATATCTATACTGACAAAAGTTTATTTACATTACATTTACATTTATATCTGTATGTCTGATGTAAGCAGCTAAACATCGTAAGCTCCAGCAGGGGGTCGCCACACCAGACTGGTAAAAGGGACTGGACGATAAATTATGACAGCCTTGTATTTAAAGTTGTACAGTATTTATCTACAAGGAAAGCTACTATGGTTTTTGCCCCGTAGACAAACATTCTTTTGTCAGCCGACAGTTTTGTGGTTGCTGCCACTGGCTGACCGATTACACTCCTTTTAAACAGCTTTCCCGAAATGAAGCGGATCCACTGATTCGTATTCATACCAAGATACCTGTTTTGCCAGGGTTAAAGGAGTGAAGCGGAGTGAGATACAACAAACCACAATGTCGGGTGATATTGAGAAGACGTGTTGACTTGGAAAAGCCATGATGTGGCGTCTATATATCTTGTCTCACTTGACATTGTTGTTATCACTCCTCATTGGTTCCAGCACACTACTTGACAACAGCATGAGATGGCACAATAAGGGCATTAGTTCCGCCCATTGCGCCAATTGGCCGATTTTTTTAAAAAAAATTTTTTTTAAACTAAGTACCTGCCGTTTAATTTCATGATGCCAGACCAGAATCAGTCATCTCAAACTATGTGGATCTGGCAGATTCAAAGATGTGGATCCAGGCACTCTATCTCGTCTAATGTCTCCTGTTTGCGATTTGTTTCTTTTTTTCCTCTCAGTACCGATGCATCGTCAGCACCGCAGCCGGAATCGCAGCAGCCTGTGGCTACACCGACACCTGCACCGACCCGCCCGAGAACCCCGCCAGCTTCAGAGGTACAGACCAGCCCGAAACATGACTGCAAAGTCATACGCTTAGTTGAAAATGTGTTATGGCAGCCATAGTTGACATGTATCATATGGTGATTTTCTCTTTGTGTGTGTGTCCCTCAGGCTCTGGCCCCAACTTCAGCCCAGGCCGTAGGGGCAAGGTCCTGGGCACAGGCCAGTGTTACACATGGAACACAAGGGGATGGTGAGTAATACTTTTTCTATATGTCTTGTATTTAATTTCTTTCTATTTCTTTTTATCTATTTTACCATTTAAATTTATGTTTTATATCGTTTATTTCCTTTTTTTTGTGTTTTTTTTGTCTTCCCTTTCTGCAGGTGGAAAGGCATCAAACCTACCGTCGCCATTCTCTCGCGAGGAATTTCCCACCCTGCAGGCGGCTGGCGACCAGGACAAAGCTGGCAGAGAACAGGGCACTGCAGATCAGTGGTATGGGCCCGGACCAAGCCTCCGCCCCCAGAGTGAGTGATGACCACTAAATCTCATATTATTGATCAAACAGTCCGTTAGTGAAGTCAGTGGTGGTTGGAAGACTTCTCTCAGAAGGTTATTTTGGTGTGGCGGGGTTCAGTTGATAACAGGGCAAAAAGTCAGTGAGCTTTTTCCTATTAATTATTCATTCGGCCGGTTTTATTGGTAGAAAAGCAAAACAAGATTGTACATAATGTGTTTGTATTAGTAAGCTTCAGTTTGTGTTGCAATGTGCTCGCCAGCACCAAATTTAATAGGTAACGAGAAAAAACAAAAAATAGTTTCCCATTTATTCACTTCAAATGATATGACAAAACTTTAATCCATTCATAATATTAAGTAAGAAGTCTTAGCTGAAAGGATGTGATATATTTCTGCAGTAATGGCTTGTAATTTTTGACCTTATTCCATTAAAGCCTATAAACCACACTGACCGCTCTGTCCTCTCCTGTGTTTTGTCCTCAGACGTTACAAGTTGGCGGGACGGTGGGGGCCGAGCCCTGGCGCCCACCCTGTCTGGGGAGGGGGCAGCGGAGGGTGGCACTTGTGGGGCTCTGGTGATGGATGGGGCAGCTGGGGTCCCCCCTCCGAACTCTCAGTCCCACGGGCCACCTAGGAACCCTCCCGCAGGCAGCCCCGCCTTGCCCCTGCCCCAGCCTCCCGTGGGGCCCGGGTTCCCACAATACCGGGGGATCATGCCTCCCTTCGTAAGTTTTCCTCATTTTTCTCTCTGTTTCATTTCAAATACTCAAGTATATTAAGTTTAGATATTGTTTTTCTATTGCGACACAGTTGTTTTGCAATACATTTTCAGGGCCCGTAAATAATGTAACATATGTCTGTAGGTGAAGTGCAGAGTTTGCCAGTGTGGCACTTTCTTTTAGAGACATTTGTTATTTTAATGTTATTTCTGTATACATTAAAGGAGCTACATGCATCATTCAGAGCACATGTATCATTCAGATTTTGTGGCTGGGATTGTCTGCTCACGATTGTCAACATGGAGGAGGCTGAGCTGGCAACTAGGAGCTAACGGTGCTAACTCTAGAAACACAGCTAACAGTATTACCAGGGGGAAACTGCAGGGTGGGCGCTGTTTATCTTGACAACACCATCCCAGTATCAGTGGTAACTGCCTTATGAGCACAGTGTAGAGCGACAGCGGTGAGTTATCCAGTGGAGCATACTCACATGCTCATGTGGCCAGACTGTCTACCACAGCAACCCACAGAGAAGCTCAGATTACAACACACTCAGAGAGAGCATGATTTCACTCTCTGCTCAGGACACCATTACTCTGCTTTATCTTTACATGGCAGATAGCTGTTTGCTGCTGTATTTATGGTCTGAATGTCGCATACAGCTCCTTTAAAGGCTAAAAACTACTACAGATACTGTTAAGGCAGCTCTCCTGATTAAATAGAATTTGTTTTTTGTTTTTTTCAGATGTATTCTCCCTACCTGCCCTTCCCGGCCCCCTATGGCCCTCAGGGGCCCTACAGGTACCCAGCACCTGGGGAAGGGCCTGCTCCAAGGTAAGTTCCCCACCAAAATCAGTTGGGTTTTTTTCTACTATTAGAGTGCTATTAGAGTTTATTCACATGGTCTTCTTTCTTCTATTGAAGTCCAGTTTTCTTATCAAGACTCTCTCACCTCTTTCAGGTTCTCTCGTGGGCAGGGGGGTCCTGACAGCAGGCCTCAGGGTGGCCCACGTGACGCAGGCGGAGAGATGGTGAAGCGACCCTCCATCCTAAAGCAGGATGACCTGAAGGAGCTAGATGAGCTGGACCACGATGGAGATGAGGGCTGGGCAGGTAAAAATGGAGAACTTGATTTGATTTGGTTTAGCTTGTTTTTATCCGTAAGCACTGGAAGACAAATCTGGATCCACACAGAATGTAGAAAAATATAGAAATGAGAAAAATCTTTACAATCAGATTGTCCTTTCTTACAAGCAAGAAAAAACATTAATACATTTGTGTACACATCAGAAAAAAGAGAATCACATTATCTCAAATGTAATCATATTTAATCTTTGTTAAAGACTGTTAGGGTTTTTATGTGTTTTTCTATTCAAGTGGAACAAAGATGGAGTTTGTCCTTTTTAGTGAAGCATTTTCAGTTAATTTAGATCTCTGCTATAGTAAACTAGAAATGCAGTGGCTTTCATTTTTGCTGATGTGGTTCATGAGAGCATCCAGCCCAATTTAATTGTGACATTAAAGTATCCTAACATATTTCATGTTGATTTAGTGCGTGTGTTGGCAAATGATTTAAGGAGGCGATGACACAGTGGTAGCAGGTCAGATTGATGCTTTCTAACGTTACAGATGTTTCTGCATATCATATTTTCTGCTGATCCAAGCAGAGGTGTTCCAGTCACTACAGTCGGCTTAGAGGAGCAAGCAAGAGGGAGGAGGGGGGAGGGTGAGAGGGGAGTGGAAGATCCGGTTTATCAGAGTGAAAGATGATGAGTAATGTGTAGATGAGCTTTATGAATGTTTGTCACAAACATGGTTGAGATTTTTTCTGGTCTTTTAACAGGAGCTCATGAGGAGATCGATTACTCCGCCAAGTTGAAGTTCAGTGACGATGAAGGAGACGAAGAGGTTGAAGAGGAGAGAACCGAGAGCAAGAATGACTTGCGGTATGTCACCTTCAGTCTGTACCACTTCAAATTATGAGTTTTTTGCCTTAAATGTGTGACAGTATTATGCAAACAAAACATTTGTTTGATGAAACCTGATAATTTCTTGTTCTCAGTGAGCAGCAGAGGTCCCAGGATGCCCCTGCTGCAACGTCTCGCTCTCGAGCCTCAGACAGCGGCGGCGACACCCGCCGCACTCCTCCTTCTAATGCTGACAATGGCCCCCAACCCCCCTCCAGCAAGCCAGGATGGGCCGAGGAGGGAGGCAGTGGCTGGGGGGGCCAGGGAGCACCATCCAACTATCAGGTAGCACGCTGACCGCAAGCAACAAGGCGTTGCCCAGACATGCTGCACTTTGGCTGTTAGAAGTTAAAATTTATAACGTGGGACAATTTGGGCATTCTTTTTAGTGAAGACTTACTTGTGGGCAGCGCTGTGTTAGTGTGTGTGTTTGTGTCAGTGTAGATTATTGTGGTGGAGCATGGCTAACTGTGTCTGCCTGTATACAGGGGCGTAGGCCTGGATTGGGTGGTTCCCGGGAGCAGCCCTCCCCCCCACCTGGGCCGCTCCTTGGACAAGGGCCTTACTCCTTTTACCGACAGGTAGCCATCCAAACGGGGCCTCATAGACAAATCATTTTTATCATTATCTCATCCACCGCCCCAGGTCTTATGAGTCATCCTCAGCTTTAAGTTTGCGTTTTGCCTCTTGAGTTTTGTTTCGGTTGATTATAATCATTTGTACATTTCCTCTCAACAAAATTGTGGTTTTGTCATCTTTAGAGTTGAAAACTGCATAATAGAGTGTCATATAACTTTTCAGGACCGGTCTCACAACCAGGGTGCTTCTCAAGGCCCAGGGAAGCCTGTCCCTGCCCCGCTCCAGCCAGCAGCAGGAGGCCCCTCTCCTCCCGCCCAGCCAGGCCTGCTGGTCCCCGGACCCCAGGACAATGATGAGGATGAGACTTGGCGTCAGCGCAGGAAGCAGTCCTCTACTGAGATCTCTGCTGCTGTGGAGAGAGCACGTCGACGCCGCGAGGAGGAAGAACGTAGGATGGAGGAGGAGAGACGCGCGGCCTGCGCCGAGAAGCTGAAGAGGCTGGATGAGAAGCAGCAACAGCAGCAGGGCAGCAACACAGGAGGAGGTGGTAGCAGCAGCATAAGCCCCAGCCTCGATGGAAACTCTACAGCTGCCACGGCAGGCAGCCCCAGTCCATCTATTTCAGCATCTGCATCCTCGCCCAACATCAGCCAGCCCCCATCCCCCTGTGTGGACCCCGAGGAGCCTCCGGCGCTGGTTGTCCAGCCGGGTTCCAGTCCAGGAGTCAGCGACCGACAGCGAGCAAGCAGCAACAGCAGCTACGACTCTAGTGCTGGTGAGTTTCACGATGATATTTGCATGTCATTGGTATTGGAAGATGACAGCTTTAAAATGAAATATCAGCCCGACAAGAACATTTCTGCCAATATGACAGACCGTAAGATGACACTTTGATTTGATTTGGATTTTAATCAAGTGTCATTACCGACCCTTGAATGAAGAGATTTTAATTATTTGAAATTGATCAAATTTACCTGGTTTTGACCATCATCAAAACTGTCTCACGGAGAGCATCATCCAAACTTGTTGAAGCAGATGACTTATGAGGAAAAACAAAAAACGAAAATATCAGCATATCAGATATTGGCAAAAATCCTAGATCCTGCACCCGTACTGATGATCACTAATGTGGTCTAATGTGTTTAATATGACAGTTTTTAATAAGGCCTCCATTGTTTGATTATAGCCCCTAATTCAACCCTTCAACTTTCCCTCTTGGTTCAGAAGCCCAACAGTGTCCGCAGCCAGCTGTGTCGCAGCCACAGCAGCCCACGCTGGACGTACCTTTACCAGGAGAAATTAAGGAAGAGACCATGGTCGGTCCACACATCCGTGCAGGAGGTGGAGGTGAAAGAGGAGTCGACCCAGTGAAGATAGAGAATATTGGAGGGGGAGCAGGTCGTCAAGCTGGTGGTCCTCCCGGCCAGGGTTACTCAAAGTACCAGAAGTCTCTTCCACCTCGATTTCAGAGGCAGCAGCAGGTTAGGATTTGTACTTGTCTATTTCCTCGAGTACAGATTTTTTTGAATGGTTGTTGCATTTTAGATAAATTTGGCTTGTATGTTATATTCAGACACAAAAATTATTTCCCAAACAGGGCTTTGTATTTTGCTACCAACACTGGCATGCATTTATAGATATGTCTGATATTTTTGTTCTTAATTATCCTGGGTGTGATCATTTCCGTTTCACGTTTATTTCTCTGTAGGAGCAGCTCCTGAAGCAGCAGCAGCAGTGGCAGCAGCAACAGCAGCAGCACAGCCAGGCATCACAAAGCCAGCTGTCCCCCCAGCCCCAGGCTCCACAGGGTCCTTCACCAGGTTCAACACCCCAGCCAGGACCTGGCCCCAAACAGGGTGGAGCCATGTATCAACCCAGCAACATGGTCCGACCTCCGCCCCTGCCAATGAATTTCGACCCTCGCTGGATGATGATGCCCTACATGGACCCCCGCATGATGCAGGGCCGGCCTCCGCCTATGGACTACTACTCAGCAGGCATGCACCCGTCAGGTGAGTGGATGTAGTTCAAGTAAACAACAAGACTTGTTTTGTTGACAGTGTCTGTTTGGATCTTTTTTTAATAGATAATTATTCACTATCGCAGGGCTCATTGGACGTGAGCGGTCTGATTCAGGGGGATCTGGTTCAGACCCCTTTGACAGGCAGCAGCAGCATCCGGGGCACCCACACCGCGGGACCCCCCCAATGGATCCTAAGCTGGCCTGGGGGCAGGAGGTGTTCCCTGGCGGAGGGGAGGGCCGAGGGCTAACTTCCCCTCTCAGGCAGAAGCAGGCGTTGGAGGATGAAGATGTGGCCAAAGGGCCGAGGTATGGAAACACAAGTCAGTTTGGAGGAGATGTAAAGGGGACATATAACGCTCATTTTCAGGTCCATGTTTGTATTTTTTGTGTCTAAAGGGACATGTTTACATGCTTTAATGGTCAAAAAACACTATATTTTCCTCATATTGTCTGTGCTGGAACACCTGGATTCACCCTCTGTCAGAAACGCTCTGTTTTAGCGACTGTCTCTTCAAGCCCCCCTCCTGAAAAGCCCAGTCCCGGACTTGTTCCAGAAATATGATCCAAAATCGTGGAGAAATTAACAACATCTGCAACCAAAATTACACATTTGCCTGATGTTACTATGTAGCATGAATCAGTGTATGTAGGCAACGTTGGATTTGTGTGCCTGGAGCAAATGACCAAATGAAAAAAATCTGTCATGATCTGATGTTGGCTATTCTTGAAAGTCTAAAAAACACTGGGAAAAGCATTCAGAACAGCCTTAAGCCTGAAATTGTTGCTCACGATTATTACTTTTTTAAAGATTATTTTTTGGGCTTTTTGCCTCTATTTCAGAGGACAGTTTTAAGCATGAAAGGAGGAGAGCGAGAGAGTGGATAACATGCAGCAAAGGGCCGAAGTTGAAATCGTAACTGCGGTCGCTGTGGCAAGGGCACAGCCTTTGTGCACGGGGCGCCTGCTTTACCAACTGAGCTACTGGGTGCTCCCACAATGATTACTTTCTGTACATTTACCTCATTATTTTAAAACTTTGGCCAAATTTTATATGAACATGTGTCATTGTAACATTGCATATATGACAAAATAATGGAAAGCATAATAGGTCCCCTTTAAATTAAACATATTCAAAGTAAATTTTTTTAAAAAAGTTTATGGATGCTATACCTTTACAATTTTGCAGGAAAGTTTATGTTTTACTCTCTCTTGTCAGTGCTTTTCTGCTTTAAAATGTTTGCTACAACAATTGTTATATGTACTAAGAAAAATGTTTTCTAAAGGTGCTATTTGTTTCAGGGCTCCTAAATTGGATTGCTGTAGATTGTATGGGTGTTTGAGACTCTATCCTTTCTCTTTATTCTGCATATGCTCCAAATACTCAAATTGTAGGGGACAAAAGGTTATTTTGTAATACAAGTTAACCAGCCCTTAAATTTAATACATTAACCAATATTTTTTATTCTTTCTATCTTCTTTATCGTAGGAGCGACACTCCTCCACACCGCATGCGAGAAGGTGGATTGGGACCCATCCAGCAGCCCAGCTCCACCTCTGGGACTTCCAACCAGACTCCACCTCCTGTTGGCACTCAAGTTGGGGCGCAGGGTGGCGGCCACCACCCTCATCACTACATGAGTGGGCGGGGCAACTACAGCAACTTCCCTGACCAGGGAGCAAGGATGCATCCCCACCAACAGCAGCAGCAGAGGGCGGAGAGGGGGAACCAGCCGCATGGCTACACCCACCAGGATGACGGGCCTCCACGTGGGTCTCAGCAGGGACAGATATGGGGAGCCCCGCACCCTCACTACGATCGCAACGGTCGTGCTGATCACCCGCCTGTTGAGAGCAACTCTCATCTCCACCACCACCACAGCCACCACCCTCAGCAGCCTCACTTCCCGCTCCACCCTCATAAGGCAGAGAACAGCCGGGACAGGGTCGTTGAGGCCCCCGCAAAGAAGACAGACTCTTCTCCTCCAATCCACCAACCCTCCCTCTCATCCTCATGCTCCTCCTCCTCCTCATCCTCTGCCAGGGAAGATGGGAACGTCAAAGTCGCCCTGCATCATCACCCATCACAGAGAGAGGGTGAAGTTGGTGTCGGGCACAGTCACAGTGAAAGAGGCAACAGTGGTGGAGCCGGCAGTAGCAGCCATGTGAAACAGGAGAAAACAGGCCCGGCGTATGCTCCTCACTCCTCCATGACCACGAGCCCACCTCCCGCTCAACATGGCAGTCACACGCAGCAGCAGCAGCAGCAGCAGCTGCAGCAGCAGCAGCAGCAGCAGCATCCCCATCCCAAAGCAAACCAAAGAGGGGGCCGGGAGCACAAGACAGAGACCCAGTGGGGCCCACGCCCCGGCAGCAGCAGCACAGGTGGAGGGTCTCATGGTAGGAGGGCCAACAATGCAGGAGGTGGCAACAACCCCCGAGGAGGGGAGGACTCCTCCAACACTCCATCGGACCACAAACCCTCCAACCAGACAGGAGGCAGCAACGCCAACAAGAGGGCCGGCCCTATCAAGAAGCCGGTGCTGAAGGAGATGAAGAGAGATGGAGGGGAAGCTGATGGAGGAGAGAAAACAAGCTTTGGGAAAGATAAAGAGAAAGATGGAGGCCAACCCATGTCCATGAAGCAGGAAGCCTCCTCCACCTCCCAGAACACATCAGCTCCATCTAAAGACGAGTCAGCTCAGACATCCAAACCCAGGAATGGAGGAAAGGAACGATCCTCAGGAGGAGGAGGAGGAGGAGGAGGAGGAGGCGGGGGCAGCTCAGGCAGAGGGCCCAAAGACGCAGACACAGCTGTAGGATTTTCGGGGTCCTCCTCCAGGAGGGACAGGGACCGCTCTTTTGAGAGAGGAGGCGGCGCCTCTCACCACCATGGAGTCCCCGCCAAAGGCAACAGAGCCAGTCGTGGAAGAGGGGGGGAGTTTTACGGCCGTGGGCGTGGTTACCGCGGCACCTATACTGCTGCTGCTGGGCCCACTGGTGCCAGTCGGGGCAGAATGGGTGGCAGGAGTGGCAGAGACTACCGCTCATCTGTTGGGAGTGGCCACCACCATGAGAACAAAAGCGAGGGCGGTGGTGGCAGGCACGGTCAGGATCGGTCCCAGCATAACCCGGCGAGGGCCAGGAACCGGAGTGAAACCCGTAGCGAGGGGTCAGAGTACGAGGAAATCCCCAAGAGAAGGAGGGAGAGAGGCTCAGAGACTGGCAGTGAGAGCGGTGCGAGCGATCTCGGTCACTCAGACAAGGAAGAAAACCAGAAACCCAACACCAAGAACGGCTCCGATAACGCCAACACCACCGGGAGTGGAAACATGTCGTCTGCTCCACCCAGAGGCCCCCAGGCCCGGGTCTTCACCCCCAGGGGCGTGCCCTCCAGGAGGGGAAGAGGTGGAGGTAGTGGAGGAGGAAACATCTACAGGAGTGGTGGGAATGTTGGAGGACCACCTGGGGGACACAGGGTCGGACCCAGCTCAGCGTCTCACGGCGGGTCCTCCAAGTCGTCATCTTCAGCCCGAAAGCAGCAAGGCCCGCCTCAAAGCTCGGGACCCAAAGACACGGGCCGCGAGAGAAATGGAGGAGAGAAGAAAGACAAGATAGCTGATGCAAGTCAAACTCAGAGTCAGGGGGCCAATCCCCCGCAGCCGTCTTTACCGGCTGCGCCTCCGCCCACTTTGGGTTCCACTGAAAATGGAGGAGTTGTGACTCAGCAAGCTTCAACCAACGCAACGCCAAACTCTGGAGGGCCAAATGCGCTTCCTCTTCCTGCTAACCGTGGGTTCCCTCCCAGCGGGTTTGAGCGACCACCTAGACGTCGCCGTCACGGGCGGTCCCAGCACCAGCAGGACAAGCCCCCCCGCTTCCGGCGACTGAAGGAGCGAGAGAACGCCGCACGCATCAACGGAGGAGTGGGGGTCATCGGAGGAGGAAGGCCCTCCTCTCCTTCCCTGAACTCAGTTCAGGACAGTAACGGAGCCCCCGTCTCTGCTCCCGTCACGGCCAACGCCCAGAATGCTAACCACAACCCCACACTAACAACCAACAGTAACAGCGGTGGCGGCCATCTGAGCAATGCAAACAGTCACCACCATCACCACTACAACCAGAGCAACGCCGGGCAGCCCCACGCCCAGCACCACCACAGCCACGGTGCTAAGTCCCCCGACTTCACCAACCAGAACTCGGACCAGGCCAACGAGGAGTGGGAGACCGCCTCCGAGAGCAGCGACTTCACAGAGTTCAGAGACAGGGAGGGTGGAGGAGGGAAGTCCTATTCCTCTCACCACCCCCACCACCTGGGGAGGGGCGGAGGGGGTGGCGGAGGTGGAGGCGTGGTCGACCGTGACATGACGGGAAAAGAGCCCTCTGCGAATAAAAGAAGCTTCTCGAGCCAGCGACCTGGCATGGAGCGGCAGAACCGGAGGGTCAACCCTGGAGGAGGTGGAGGCGGAGGGGGAGGCAGAGGCCCACGAGGCCCGCCCGGTGGCGGCTCCGGCGGCCCCGGGAATGGAGGCGGCAACCGCGGGGAGAAGCGTGGCAACTGGCCCTCCCCTAAAAATAGAAAGTGATGAAATATTTGTAAAACATTTCAGATGAACCCCACCCACATTAAAACCATCCTCTTACATCTTAATCCCCTTTTGATAATTACGTCATGGCTTATCTGTTGGCATCCCAAAACATATTAGTGCATTGTACAGTACATGGAGATGGTATTCACACTCACGTTAGCGCCTCAACCCGCCCCGGTCACCTCTTTCCCTTTGCATCAATCTACTATCTACCGTCCGTTATTGTAAATTTCTCCATTTGTTCCGTCTTGCTCTCCGTTCAGTTGTTCCCCCCCTTCCTCCCCTTTTACCTCCCCTCGAGAGTCTCACCCCAGTTGGATTTGACAAGCATGTGGTTCTGCAGATGGGAGGTGCACGTCGTTTTTGACCGAAGACACTCACACACACACACACTCACATATACAAGCACAAATATGACATCTTTACACAGAACACATGCGGTCATGTGGGTGCAAAATGAAAACAAAAAAAACCAAAAAACAGTGGGATTAAAATTGGCAAAAATGTTTGGATCGGGCTAATTTTTATATTTATGTACCTGTGTATATTTCTACCACACTTTGGCCTTGGGTGGTATTCAGTAGTGCAGTTCTGCATTGCTTCCCTCACAAAGGGAAAGAGTGCAGCAGCGTCATCTTTTAACAAGAACAATGTACCATAAGATGTTTTCTCTTTGTGTCTTTTTTTTTTTTTTCGTGTCAGTTGAGTTTGAGCCTCTGGGAATTGTTAGGGGTGTGTGTTTTTTCTTCTAAAAAAGCAGGTCATTAAAAATACCTTTTTACTAAACCCCCCCAAACTCCTCCTTTTGCTGACTTTTTGGTCTCCTGCAAACTCTGTCTGACTACTGTGATTGAAGTACTACTGCTCAGTGCTCACCTACACTTTGATCACATTGTCTTTAATATCAATGTTTCTGCTGCTTGTTCAGATAGACGGTGTGGTTTTTCTTTTTTTTTCTCCCCTCCGCCCCCCACGTTGTTGACCTGCTCTGACATTTCATTAGCTCTTGATTTTTGGGAAATAAAGGCTTTTTTTTTAGCCTCATCGTAGCATCCTCCTCCTTACCTGCATAAATTTTCCCAAAGTTTTACTCTCATTCGTGAGTTTTGTTTACCCTATGAAGACTGTAATGATAGCTTGATGGCTTTATTTTAACAACCATTATTTCCTCAGCGACTTACATTTTTTTTTTACAAAAACACTTTTTTCTCTCTAAAGTTGATGAATCTTTTCAGGAGGGGGGAATATGTTGAAGGGAAACTTTGGCATTTTTCAACCTGGAGTTTATCTTCCCACGTTTTTGTTTCTGTGACCGATGTGAACAACAACATCTGAAATTGGTCCACTATAGAGAGATACATCCGGCAGCGGCAAAAAAGGGTGCACTGTCACTGTGCGTGCATTGAAAGTGGTTCATTTTGCCACAGACAGGCTCTAATTGTTATTCTAAGTGTCTGTTTACTTTAAGCTTGATCTGGTCTCTTGTTTTTGTGTCAGTGGTCGCTCAAGGAGAAGTCTCGATCTGATAAGCAAATAAATGTGGACAGTCATTAAATTCAAAGGCCTCATTGACATTGTCGAAATCTGCAAAATAATCATCCAAGACATCCACAAAAATTTTTAAGATAACACTAAACTATACATAATTTACTCCAACACCTTGCTGTTCCTTTGCGTTTCCAGAGTTTTCTTCCTGCAACAAGTCACGTCTCATGAGATTTTAGAACAAGACCTCATCTTTAGCGAGACTTAAGCCGAGACCAAAGATTCACGAGAAGACGAAACCTTTTTAGATCATTGCAGAGAGAAGTTGCAGCTGAGTGAACCGGCCGGTCCGAGCTCGACTCAGGCCGGCTGATGGAGTCACCTGCAGCTCAGCTGCTCGAATCACCAGTTTTTAGAACATTTTCACCTGTTTTAACAACTAAGCGCCTTGTAGCACAGTCAGCTGGCCGAGTTAAAAGAAAACAGACTCAGAAGGCGTGTTTGCCTGCTGCTACATTCTCTGTCCCTGCTGAACCGTCCGTCCTCACAGTGTGCCGGACAGCGGGTCGCTGCTCGCCGCTCGCTGCTCGCTGCGTGTGCTCATGTCATTCACATTAACATTAACTGATTAATCAGCACTGCTTATTGGAGTCATTGTGGCATATTTATAATGAATCCTGTGAAGCTGATGCTTAGGTCATTTTGTTTATGTTGGTGTTTCATTACTGCAAGAAATGCAACTGTAGCAAGTATCTCACTCCAGAAGCTACACATTATATTCAGTCAAAAAATGAGCCTGAAAAGCTGGAAATCAGAACAAAAAGTACCGAGTTGTTGGAGATGGTGCATCGTTTTGTTGGTGTGAAGCAGGATTTGAGAATGTTGCAGACTGGTGCATTGCAAGTCGCTGAATGTTTCAACTCGTCTCGGTGCGAATCTTTGGTTTGAGCAGAGCTTTAGACAACGCTTAACAACGCTGTCTGTACTCAAACAAAACGCGCTGATCACGCGCTCGTGTTTTTAGCGTTGTCTTCTTGCAACAAGTCACATCTAAGCAAGACTGAGAGAATAAATCAAGGTAGAGGGACTCGTTCTAACGGACGTACCATGATGGTGTACAGTTGCCTTATCTGGTTACACTGAGAGCCTTTTGGCTGCATCTCTTTCTTAATACTGGACTCTTTTTTTTTTTTTTTAATTGTTCCCGTCAGTCGCTTAGCGAGAACAATGTGGGAAAATATGATCCAGGTTGCAAAATTTCAAACTTACTCTGTAAATGAAAATGTAGGTCGTGATTGAATTAAGAAAAAACTTTCATAAAAATTGTTTATGCTTCAATAGGTAATTGAATATGTAAAGCACTCCTTGTAGTATAAAAAAAAACATGGTTGCTGTTTTTTTTTTTTTTCCTTGTGTTTGGTTTTGGGCAAGTTACATGTGATGCAACAGGACAGGTACTCTGTCTGGGCCCAGAGTACAGAGCTAGGCTGAGTATTGTACTATTACACCCCCGTCTCTCTCTGTGGAGACTCCTCACACCAAGAAAGGACTACAACCAAGAGCTCCTTGTCTGAGGAAGTATTTCGGGATGGCTGTTTCAGTACACGGTGGCAACCAGAAGCCCAAAAGAATTGAATCCAGGACAATGCTGTTAACACGGTTTCAAAGATTTCACTCTATAGCGCCGAGCCGGAGCGTAGAGGAAATATTGGATTGATGTAGGATTTCACACGTAGTTTGTATAAGAGACATAAAATGGCACGCGGAGGACGAACTAAAATTCATGCATCAATTCTGTCACTGCTGTAAGTTGGGGTTTGTTTGTTTACTGACAACAGTTTGAAGATCGTCTCTGGGATGTCGTGCGTAGGGCATTGGATGATTTGTGTGCGTGCTTGTGTGTGTGTGGCATGTGTGCGTTTATCGGTGTTTGTGTAATAACTTCGGGGACGGGGTGGGGGACCAGAACATGAATGGCAAGCACTTTCTGCCTTGTTTGCCCCACACTTGATTTAAAACTGATATTATTAAGACAATTCTACTGTTTTCTTAAATACATCCGCATATATACATTCAGCTGTGTGTATACGTTCATGCAGTGGAGACATCACCCGTTTATTTTGTGTGTGTGCGTGTGTGTAATTTAATCATACATTCTTCAACAGGCAAGCGAAGTTGGACATATTTTATTTTCTCACTTCTAAGCATGAACACACGCCCATGGGTGCAGCTTGCCTTGCCTGTTAACTGGTTTATACATTGATAGCTGTACACTTAACACTGGCTCAAAGAGTCCTTCATCCCTCCTTAACTCTTAATGTTGATGTGCGCATTATTTTATGTACCCATGTTAAAAGAAAACAAAAGTAGTGTATTCCAGAAGAAAAAAAAGAAAAAAAAAAGAAATACGCAAAGATTGTACTATGTTTCCAGCATTACCAAGGTACCTGGAGTGGTTCAAACTGTTTTTTAGCATTTATGGTTTTATTAATGGAACCGTAATATACACACATGTATGTATATTGGTATGTATCTAAGTTTTGTCTACCCCAACTTACATTCCCACAAACAAAATGTTGCCATTTTTAGTTCAAGGGAGCAATGTACAAGCAGAGAAGTGTCTTATTATAATAAAGTTATACAGAGAAGGCAAAGTTAAATAAACTACTTTTGATTTAATGGAAAATGTGAGCGCACGTCTCATTCTTCTTTAAATATTGTGCAGAAAACTTGAGCAGGACTGGATGAATAAATTTTTTCACTGCACTTTTTTTGACTTGTCATGGCTTGAAAATCAGAGGTGTAACTAATAATTGGTTTTATTATGTTTATAGGTGTGTCAGTGAACCATACCAGTGAGCAGCATCGTAGGAATGCAGCCATAATTAATGTTATTAGTTAAATCTGTTTCACAAAATGTTCTCTGTGAAAGAGATATAATGATTAAAAACCAAACCAGACTGGAAATATTTATCATTACTGCAGTAAATATGTTGCAATATATATAGTTAATTTTTGGTAAATTTGTCACCATCTTAAAAAGGCTGTTACTAGAATATCTTCTTAATGAAGTTTTTGAAATATGGAAGAAGAAGAAAGTTCTGTAAATTGTCAGTTTTTAGTTTAATACGGCTTCAAAATCAATCAAAAGTCATTGAAGTGATCTAATGAAATTAAATCAATACTTAATGTCAACAAAATGGGACTTAAAGGACCCTGCTGGCATTTCTTGTTTGCTTTTTAGATTATGTTTGCTGTAAAGTCATACAGTTCATGCTTTAAGCCACTGGCTCTGCACCACCCGAGACGTATGCCCATATCTCAGTATTTCATTTATTTCTGTGATTTTTTATTTTTTTAAAGTTTCAATTATTATTTAAGATATACATTGCACAGGTCTGGTTTTGTTTGCATGATTGTTGACTTTTTCAAAACTCAACAACAATCAACACAAATAACTGCAAAAAAAATCCTACAAATAAGAGGCAATATTCGAGGAAAACAATCTGCTCAAAATGAATTCAAATTGTTTGTTTTACTCAAACTTCTTACAGTTATTGCATTCACTATTTGAGTTAATTGTACAGTTTATAAATTGTTCTGTATACTGTTGTAGTGATGCACTGAATATAATATAAAAAGGTAATTTCCTTTAAAAAAAAAAATGGCTCTCTGGAATGAAGATGCTAAAGGTAGAGAGCACAATTATCTTCAAAAAAATCTGTTACAGTGAAAAGGTTTAGATGCAAATGCAGGAAGCTAGAATAAGTTCTGTCCAGATTAAGATTAGGGTTTAAAGGGTGTGAAGATAAATTGTATGTCATGAAAAAGGCAGGGTCAGATAACTGAAACATGTAGACCTATCTGCAGGGAAACCACAGAGCACGTACTGACTGAAGGTAGCAAGTTCAGAGCAGAAAGAAGCAAGTTGAAAGATGTGGTGGTTGAATTTGGAAGAGAGTGGAGCATCAAAGGGCTATTAGGAGAGGAACAATAATGGGTTTAATAGGCATTAATTAAATTTTTGATTGAAACAGGTTTAATTTCCCCAATAGAAGCCCCCAAAAGTCATGATGATACACACTCCGGTACAGTAAGTGGCAGCATGCACCTTTAACAATGGCTTGTAGCCTGCCAGTAAACTTAAATAAGAAAAAAAAATGTCTGTAAAATAAATACAAAATACAGCAATTTAAGATAAGATAGAACTTTATTAATCCCGAAGGAAATTGTTGTGCCAGATTGCTCCAGAAATACAGTAGCAAAAAAGAATACAACAGGCATCAAATAAGTGAAAATAAAATAAAATACAAAGTGTCTGAAATAAAATAGAAAGTGTATTTTAATAATAACATTTAAAAGTAAATAGTAAATAATGTTTAAAAGTGAAAAAATGCACATGGAGTTTAAAATTGTTTGTTAACATAAGTAGATAGATAGATAGATAGATAGATAGATAGATAGATAGATAGATAGATGATAGATAGATAGATAGATAGAGATTCAAGATTCAAAGTGTTTATTGTCATATGCACAGTATGGAAACATGTTTCCCTGTACAATGAAATTCTTACTTTGCTGTCCACAGAATGCCTAACGTGTAGCAAATATAAAAGAAATATGAAATAGAAATTTTAAAAATTTACAATAGAAGAAATTTAGAAATTTACAATAGAAGTAGAAAGAACAGTGCAAATAAAACAGTACAGTGCAAATTCGAACAGTGCAATTGTGCATGTGCAAACGGAATAGTAAACTGGACTAGATAGATATACTTTATTGATCTCAAAACTGAGAAATTGGGTGTAGCAGCGCCATACAGTAAGAACAAAGAGAATAAAGAGCAAACAATATTAATAGAATATAAAAGGAATATGCTTAAAAAACTAAAAACTAAGAGACTATACATATATACAAGTGTAAAGTGCAGAGTGACTGCAGTTGCAGAGGCACAGTATGCATACAGTACTATTGCACAAAAATTTAAATTTAAAGTTGTATGCCCCTTCCCAAAATCCAAAATAAAAAGTTCCTTCACAGTGCTTAAATTTTTTTTTCGACATGCCTCCCACTTCTTGCACCCGCCTCTACCCCATCATAAATAACGAACAGTCCCTTAGTACATTTTTCGATAACATGTAGTGCTCCGTGTAGCCGGTGGGCGGCGGCAGAGCACCGCCGGCGCCGTCCGCAGCCTCCGAGTCTCCGCAGGAAGAGGAAGGACGTGTTGGGTGAACTGGGAGGTGGTGTCCATCTTATTTACACCGGTGAGATTGCTAAATTTTTGATCTGTCGGATTTTTTAAGGTGCTTAAAAGTTGAAAGCCGGGTAAGTGGGCCGAATCGCTAACGTATCAATATTGAGACGTGTAAAGTGTGAGGCGGAGGGATCTCCAGAGAGCGCTGATCTCCGTGCTGAGGCCCGTTTTTAACGATGCGCCATATTGAATTTCAGTTTGTGTTCTAGCCGTTAGCGGGGTTAGCTCACCGAGCTAACGGTGGCTACATTAACCGTTTATCGTCGTTTGTGGAAAAAAAGCAAACATTCAAGGTTGAGTTTCTCACTAATAACAAAAGTTTTTGGCCTGACTCAACGCAGTAAATGTTCTACAACGACGACTTTAAAAGTAATAGTTTTGAGAAGATAACGCTAGCTAAGTTAGCCAGTTAGCCTAGCCTTCATTAGGTTTGAGCAGCAGCGATTTCTTCACACAGCTTTTGTCAAAGCGGATACTCTGACTGTTATTTTTGGTAAAAAATTAACATTGTTTAAATATTGAGAAAGAATATGACAATTTAAAGATGTGAAATTGACACTTACAGTTGTTATTGATGTAGTTTTTACATGATAAAGAGCGTGAATTGACTGGACAGGGTTCTCATTCATCCCGAAAATGTAAAAGTCATTGATTTTATTCATCTTAAAATAAGGCCTTAATTTGTATTAAAATGACTGTAATCAATCTTTCAAAAGTCTCAAGAATGGGCTGATAAGTTAAGCAGGATTTTATAAATCGTAAATTTTAAAAATCTTAAAATAATTGGTAGCAACTATTTTGTGTGTGAAATTTTTTTTTTTTTTTCTTATTAAACTTGTCATGATGTAAATCCAAGCCGTGTAATCTCACATGCTGAGTGAGAAACACGAAATTATCAAGAAAACCAGCCTGATATTCCCTACTGCTTATGGTAAATAAATAGATATGTTTATGATAATATCATATGTTCATTGTCTTTTATGTGTTACACTCTTAAAATGGATTTTTGAAAAATATTTGACATTGATAATCTTTACTAAGAATGTCCTTCAATTTTGATTATTAGAAGTTTGATCATAAACTTCAGTCCGAGGGGCATTAAAAAGGTCTTAAAAGCTTTAAATATTATTTTTTAAGCTGCAGGAATCTTGCTGGATGATACTGAGTATTTTCACCTCTGTTTTTCAGGTTTTCAGAGATGAGCAGTTCAGAGGAAGTGTCATGGATCTCCTGGTTTTGTGGGCTGAGGGGAAATGAGTTTTTCTGTGAGGTGAGCTGCCTTCCTTTCCATCTGTGTCTGCTTTATTTATAAAGCCCAATTTAACATTACAGCATGATATGACTGCTTGAGTGAAAAAAAAAGTAAAAACAAGTTCTCCAACATTGTCAACATTACAGGGAAGGTGACTGGCAAGTCTCAGAAATAAGTCAGCAATAAATTTAACAGTGCTATACGCAGGAGGGCCAAACACATATCCAGGGTTTCCACGAATCCTTACAAAGCCTTAAAAGGCATTTATTTTAGGCCTTAATCTATTTCAAAAAAGCCTTAATTGGTATTAAAATGTCTCAAATCAATCTTTCAGAAGATTTAAAAGTGCTAATACATTGGAAGTATGATATTAAGAATCACATTTTCTCTGATGTTGCATCATAAAAAAATTCAAAATAACTTGTAATATTTATTTTTTTAAAAAAATTACCACATTTAACAACATGTAGCTCTGGGTAGTGGAACCACAAACACTTGTGGACCAGGTTCTGCTTTTTTCCAAACCTGAAGAATCAAAAATGCTTGAGCTTATCGACACTGCTGTCGAGTCCTGTGGATCTTATAACGTAACGTCACATCTCGAATTAAGTCACGTCATTTATCAGCATACATAGACTGTATGACATCTAATCAAACCTAAATGCAGTACCTTGGACTGTCAGCTGCTGCTGCTGTGGCGCAGCCGGCACAGTCTTCATCATCATCCACTCAAAGCAGCAGTGGTAAGCAAACCCAAAATCTGCAAGTGTCGTCGGTTAAAAACAGTAATCGAATGTTGAAATCGGCGTTGAAATCGGCAGGATAAGAGTTAGTTAGCTAAATAAATGAGGTTGCATAAGGTTTCATTGTGATGTGTGCAAGGTTGGCATGCAAAAATAAATATTAGGCAAAGGTAAATAAAACATCATGTTCAAATGTAACATCAATAAAAAAAGAACATGTAGTTTTTGGTGAGAAACTTGAATAATACAGTTGTTTCGGTGAAAAATTTGTTTTCCCAGCAATATCAAAGAAACATTCGCTTGTTAAGCATTAAAAGCAAAACCTGTTTTATTAAAAACATATTGTCACCTCGTCTTTTCACCAGATAATAGAAAAGTATGGATAAAGACTCAGTTCGTTAAGGAGTCTTTATAATGGTATCGATATCAATAAATATTAACCATCCCCATCTCTGGTAATGTGTTGATTTTAAACCATATCTCTTAGTATCACATTTGAAAAGGATCTCTTTTCTGTACACAAGAAAAGACTACAGCAGCTAATAACGTCTTCAGCTTAACTTTTCGGCATTGACTTCAAAAATTGTGAACCTATCTTGCCAGTTTTATGCAACAATAACTTCTCTTATGAATAACAACATTTTCTCACCTGGTTTCTCCCCACTAAAGGTGGATGAAGACTACATCCAGGACAAGTTCAACCTGACGGGGCTCAATGAGCAGGTTCCCCACTACCGCCAGGCCCTGGACATGATCCTGGACCTTGAACCAGGTCTGTATGTTATGTTCATGCCTCCGTGCTCTTAAATGTAGTAAAGTGCGGTGGAAACAGTCAGAATTTTCTAGATTGGAGAGAAAAACCATCCCGGACATCAGCAGATTCTTTAAATAGCTGTTAAAACTGAATGCTGAGACCGAATGGTGTTTTCTACCTTCACCTGAGAGTTGCTGGTGACGTATTCGGTGAACTGTTCATAGTGATCCTGACTGTAACTTAATCGGCTCTTTAAATCTTTCATGTTGTACGTCGTCTACTAAATAAAAACAAACATTTTATGTCAGCATTCTTTTTAAAATAATATGAGAAAAAAAATGTTGGAACAACTGAATGTTCATGAGTAATTGAATTAAAACGTGTTCATAAATATGGTTATTGAATACATAACACTTTCAAATTTCTTTTTCCATAATGTGGAAAACTTAGTTGGAACAAGTTAACTTGTGTGGGTTATTAACTTAAAAACTTGTGTTCATAAATATGGTAATTAAGTATTTAATAACCATAATTAGGAACACACATTTTTAAGTTTATTGCTCATAAAACACATATTTTTGACATTATTTAAAAGGAGTTTTAAAGTTTTACGTACTGTTGTTGTAATTATGAACACATATTTATAAGTTAAGTAAAAATTACATTGGTCCAACAAATGTTTCCACATTATTTAAAAGGAATTTTGAAGTGTTAAGGATGTTAATCCTGCTCAGCTGCTGTGCAGGTGACTCCTCTCCTTGTCAGATTTCAGCACCCAGCAGTGCAGGTTATTACAGCTGCTCCTCGGGCTCCCTCAGAACTGCTGTTATCTTTGTTTTATGCCCGTCAGAGATCAGAAACGTTTTGACAACCGTTGTGTCCCAGTTCTCCTTTTAAAAACGTCTAATGAACACTTTCTTTGTTGTATTTTTGGTATTCCCTGTCCTTTTGAAATCATTCTCAGCACTGTTTTGCTTCTCTGTAAACCATCAAACAGAAATGTGAACACCAACAATGTTCTCTTGTTCCCGTCTGTCTTCAGATGAGGAACTGGAGGACAATCCCAACCAGAGCGACCTGATCGAGCAGGCGGCTGAGATGCTGTACGGACTCATCCACGCACGCTATATCCTCACTAACCGAGGCATCGCACAGATGGTAGGCGCCAGCTGCATCAGCAAAATCCACTATCTCCCGTGTCCATTAGCAAAGCTGTTTTTCCAGTACTTTCGTCTTGATGGGGTGGAAAATTTCGATGTCAGATGAAAGTTGTCAGTTTGAACACTGCAGCTGACTTAAGTAAAAGAGGTGATAGTGCTGAAAATGAATAAGCATCGGTTGGACTTGATTACAGTGGCTGTAAATAAAGCAGGTATTGTATTTACGTCAGTAAATATCTAAATTTAAAAAAACATTAAACAAAACAAAACATCTAAATATAAAATGCAGAGCTGAAGATGGACAAACAAGTTTGCTGAATAGTTAAAGGAATGTAAAATATTGTATCACCGAGTGTACACACTTTTTGTAAAACTCACCTGTATTTATTTTGTACTGTAATAATATCTTGTTTTATGCCTTGCAGTTGGAGAAGTATCAACAGGGAGATTTCGGCTATTGTCCTCGGGTCTATTGTGAGAATCAGCCTATGCTTCCTATTGGTGAGTAAAAAAAAAACACATTCAAAGGACCGGGTACAGTAGCACACGATGGCTGATGCGATGGAAATGTTTTGGCTTTTAGTTCCACATTGTCCAAATACATTGTGTGAGGTTTTCATTCACCATTACAGTGAACACAAACTTTTTGCATAAAATGTGTTGCACAAGAGATCATAGACTGTTATTTTTAGCTGCAGCCTGTCCACAGTTTTGCATATGTAAACTATGTGCAGCATTTCCTCGCTGCAAGGCTGCTGTCTCACAGAGATCACTGAGACTGATGTATTGTTTTGGTAATTTTGGGGAAATTCTTAATGGTCCTTTTTTAGAAATTTATTCAGGATGCACGGGACATGGCGGGTTTCCTTTCAACTGGTCTTTACAGACACCGATCTTGTCTGTTTAACTCTAAATGTACATGATCTGATGATAAAATTGACCAAGAATGAAAATATCGACACAGTATGAGGAAGTTTTTTTACTCTGCTGGCAGCATCCCAATGCTGTAGATTAGACTGACTCTCATATATGATATCTGAGTGAGTTTCTTCCTCCTCGTCCTCCACAGGTCTGTCAGATATCCCAGGAGAGGCCATGGTGAAGCTGTACTGTCCTAAATGTATGGACGTCTACACACCCAAGTCCTCCAGGCACCACCACACAGATGGAGCCTATTTCGGCACTGGCTTCCCCCACATGCTCTTCATGGTTCACCCTGAGTACAGGCCCAAGAGGCCCGCCAACCAGTTTGTCCCGAGGTGAGTACGACGGGTCGAATTTAAAGGTGTGCTCGCGTAGATGAGGACTGTGCTGCACTGCAGCAGTAATTTGTCTGCACTGCGACCTGTCAGTGTAAGTTTTGGAACACGCTGTGTCATACTCTTCTCACTATTAGAAATATACTTTATGAACACGTCATACGGGAAGAGTCCACAAGTCAAAGCATCATTAATAGCTTGTTTCCAGTCACGTGATCCAGATGACGATGAAGTCAGATGGAGGGCAAGAAGGGAAGAACTACTGCCCTACACGTTAAGGAAAAGGGATTTTTGCCACATGTTGACCAGTTTGCCTTGTGAGGAGGCGATCGATATCACAAGCGACCTAGTTCTGTAGACCTCCTGCCACACAGCCAAATTAAGGCATAAAAAAGTCTTGAGGCTTATGACTAATTTGTGTATGGCTGTGTCATCGGATCGAAAGCAGCATCGAATGACTGCCGTCTTGTTTTCGCCCGGGTGAGTGTGTTTGCTTGTGGATTACTGTCTTATTATATCGCTATTTCAACTCCAAAGTAGCTTAGGCTATGTGCTAGCTGGCTAACTGTAGCTATTGTTTACTGTCTGTATGCTTAAGCTCTCAGAAAAAATGCACAAATATGGACGAATTAAACGGAGTACGGACAGAAGGCTCGGTCCGTCTCTATGCCGCGCCGAGCATAAAGGAGCACTTAACACCGATAACACAAAAACTTCTAAACTTCATATTTCATCACACTCCTAATCGCTTTAGGACAGTCGAGTTTGTTTCTATGTCACAATCTTTACCTGCGTCCTATTTCACTCTGTTTACAGAAGACGTCCCATGAGAGACAGTCGGAGGTGTTGTGGGAAACAGTGAGAGCTTAAGATAACACATCTCTGCTCTCTCCCTAAAAGCAAATACATCACTACTCTCAGTGTCATCGGCCCCATAACGTTTAGTTTGCATGTTTGTGTTGATTGTCTGCAGTTTTGTTTGAAGTTAACATTTGTGGCTTTTGTGCCGCTCGGGATTTTTTTGATCGTGTTTGTTAATCAACATTAAAAGTGTTTGGACGAAATGCTCACACACATGTTACTTTGTTCTTCCGCCAGGCTGTACGGGTTTAAGATCCACCCCATGGCCTACCAGCTGCAGCTGCAAGCCGCCTCCAGCTTCAAGAGCCCCGTCAAGGCCATCCGCTAAACAAACGAGGAGGAAGAGGAGGATGAATCGTAGAGAGAGAAGAAAGGAAAGAATTATCATCAGAAGGGGAGGAGTCACCTGCATTTGACAAAGCTTTTCAGGTGCCCCCTCCCCACCCTGAAGACTGTATTATTTTGGTTTAGACTAGGGCAAATGAAAAAGTGTAAAGATTTTCTGAGTGTGAACAAGACATAGAGAACGCACAGCCATGATCTTAATCACAAACACACACACACACACATGCGCTCATACACACACACACACACACACACACACACACACACACACACTTGGGATTCCATGCACGTACATTACCAAACTCATCAGTGCCAAAAACAGGAGGGTGAGGTAAGAGGAACCATACAGGGGCCTCATGCTGCTGCGGCTGCTGCTCACAAGCACGCTGATGAGAATAATCACTTAAGGGAACTTTTCCCCGCAGAAAAGGTTTTATGTCCGGGGCTGAAAGCTAAAGAAGGTGCAACGGCGGAGTCGGCTTCCACCTCTGGCTCTGCGTTTGTTCTGTATTTGGCACAGTTTGGTAAAAAGTGGTGGTAAACCCTCCATCATCGGAAGCCTCATTTCCCTGTTAGCCCCCCCCCCCCCCCCCCCCCCGTGCATGTACACTCAGGCTGGCACCCGCAGAGACAGTTTGGACGGTGGGTGTTTTTCCGTATCACTCATTTGTAAGAATTGGGTTCATCCGACGTTCTGTGGTGGCGTTGCACAAAGCTTTCTGTTAAATTTGCCTTAAGATTCGGAGAACACACCCCGGTTTGTTTTTGTTTTCCAAGAGGCACAAAAAGCATACGTTTGTTTTTGTTTCCTTTCTGCCGTCAGAGGACACAGACGTCGATGAATTTACGGATCGTGGAGACGGTTTTAATCGGCCTGTGTCGCACCTCCTGCTGTCTGTGCGCGTGTCAAACAACTGTCTGTATCGGTACCGAAGTGAAAATATAACCTGTGCTACATTTTTCTGAGACGTGTCCCCTCCTGCAGCAGCAGGCTTAGCTGCGTTTGTATTGTCACCCCCCCCCCTCCCTTCCCTCGTAGCTTCAGCTTCCTCAAACAAATTGTTTGACATTTTGGGGAATGTGCATGTTTGCTTTGTGGTTGACAGTAGAGGAGAAGACTCTTACAACTCTGTGGTGAGCTGCATGAAGCTACTGTCACCGGCTGTTTAGCTTTGCTTGGATCAAAGATCATAAATGGGAAAACGGTTTTCCTGACTAACTCTGTCCGAAGGTAACAAAAATCTCCCATGAGCACCTCTAAAGCTCACTAATAGACTTTTTTTAGGGGAGGCATTTGGAGCCTGTTAAGACCTACACAGTTATTACAATCTTTATTCTTTATTTGAAGCCAAGGGTAAATTAAAAGACACTAAAACATCATCTGGTATTAGAGTAGTATCAATACTGCCTGCACACTTTTGTTAGATGCGTCCGTGCAGCTTAAGATACCGCCGTCAGCAGAATTCAGCACGGCTCCTTCCATAGGGCAAAGCGATGCACCGTCATAAAACATCCAACTAAACATAAAATAGGCAAGCTAAAGAACGTTAGCGAGCTGTCACCAAAACAACCACCATGGACAAGACTGACGACGCAGTCCTTTTTAGGGCCGCATTAGCGTTTACACTACAAACGCTATGTTGTCCAATGCGACTCAGACCACCTCGGCGTGTGTTTGGAGTGATTGCATCACAATGCATCTTGATGGTTGTTTACACTCTTATTTAGTGCTGTCCACGCGTGATCTGATCACCCCAAACGCATGTCAAAAGCAGGTGTAAACACGGCCTTTGAATCGTCAGAGTAACATGAACATGAATGATAGCTGCATTCCATTTAGGGGAGGCCCTGACTGAGACATTTAATGGAACTGAGCCATTGTTAGTGTTATCAGTTTCACTTGTGTTTGTGCTGCTATGACGAGTCTAAATTTCTGCTGTGGAAAAGGTCTTTAACTCCGCTGAGGAGGTCATGTTTTCAGCACCGTTTGTCGGTTTGGTTGTCAGCAGGATAAACTACTGGTCCAGTTTTCAACAAACGTGAGGAAGAGTGTGACATGAAATTTGCCTTCAGGGCGTTGTGCCGTGAAGTCGTTTCTTGGTGAGGTTTACAGATGAGATAATGGTTTGGGATTAGTGAGCCCTGAAGGCAAACTTCTTCGGGGGGTTACTGGTCTCTGCCAAGAAATAGTCTGACCTGTGACAAAAATGCAAATTATTTCCAACTTTTGGTACATATTTACGCAAGGTCGCCACACCAGAAAAAAACAATATCAAGTAATAATGTGAAAAGTTTGTTTTTCACATTTTAACAAAATATTTGCAAGTTATTACATTATACAAACTTATCACATTATAACAAGAAACTTTGCTTGTTAGATGAGAAGAAACAAGAAATTGTTCTTGTTTTAACAATAGATTATCACGTAAAAAAATATCCTCTAAGTTTGTATGATGTAATATGTGAAAATATCTTGTTATGACAAGACTCCGCTTTAACAAAATATTTTCACGATATTATGTAGTACAAACTTAGAACAGTATAACAAGAAACTTTTCTTGTTAGATGAGAGAAAACAAGAAACCTTTGTGATTTTACAACAATAAATGATCACGTAAATAGCATCTTATTATACCCTTAAATTTGTATGGTATAATATGTGAAAATATTTTGCTAAAATGTGAAAAAATCTTGTTATAACAAGACGTTTTTCATGTTTTAACAAAATATTACAAACTTAGAACGGAAACTTTTCTTGTTATAACAATATATCATCACGTAAATAGTATCTTGTTATAGCCTTACGTTTGTATGGTGAATAAGAAACTTGTCACGTTATTATGACACTGATCAGTTTTTCTTTCGGTGGCAGCAAAACGCTTCTTTGCATATTAAAGTTGAAACCAGATCTGAGCTCATTGGTGAGCTTTAGAGGTGCTGGGAGGCCTGAACAGCTGTTTCCTCCTGTTCCAGTCTTTATGCTGAGCTAACCGGCTGCTGGTTGTAGCTTCATATTTAACACGCAGAAATGAGAGTGCTGTCTTCTCTTCTTACTCTCAGCCTGAAAGCAAATATTCCCCAAAATGTCAAAGTATCCGTGTAAAAGGTCGAGGAGGAGACCTGGAGAAAGAGGACTTTAGACAATCTGAATCCTTCAGCTCACTCCATCACTGCACTGATCCCACTGGTGTCTCCACAGCACAGTCTCATTATTTATGTTCGGCTTTAGAGACAGACCGACCACCAGCCGCTTACTTTTTTTTTGTTTCCGAAACAGTGGGGCAGACAGTCGGCTGCCCTCCCTTCTCTCCCCTCTTTACGTTTGTGTGACTGGAATAGATTTTGGATTTCATGATACAAGAGAAACGGTATTTATGTGTCCAGATTTTAACTAATGTTCGTCTGTGTTGTTGTTGTCTTTCTGCTACTGTGGAAGGGTGAGCAGGATTCAGAATTCTCAATAAACTTCTATTTTCTTTTCATACTCTTTTGTCCTTTACTTTCTTTAACCCTTTGAAACCTGAGCAAGTAGGTTTGATTTGTTTAAAAAAAAATGGATTAAGAGTTAGAGGGAAAATACTGGAAATTGAGTGAAAAAAAGTAAAAACAATAAAAAAAAAAAGGTTTAAAAAATTACTGAATTATATAAATATATACCTAAAACAGTTAATGATTATAAATTGAATTGTTTGAACATTTGTCTCTTTTATTATTATTATTTATTATTAACTTCTAATAATTTCTCTCTTGTTAAAAGAATTTTCAGTTAGTTTTCTTGTACTTTTTTCTTAATTTCATGCTGTTTGTGCAACTTGCAGAGTTGCTCATTGCCTTTATTCAGTTTGAATCAGTTTTCTCCAGTTCAAAGGTTTATACGCATGCGAAAGATGAAAATACATGTTATTAGTTACAAGAAAAACAGCTGAATTTTAGCACAAAAGGGAAAAAAAAAACTTATAATAGTACTTATATAGTTTTCTGTACATTTTCCCTATTTTTTATTAATTACAAGTTAAGTTGTTAAGTAGTTTAAGTTCCAAAGACTTAAATGCATGTGAAAGACATCTGAATGCAGCAAAATAAATTTTAAAAAATCAATGTCGGTTAAGGTTTCAAAGGGTTAACACTGCAGTTCTGCCCTCCTGCCACATAGTGTCAGCAGAGAGCTTAGTTCTGTGAAAAGCTTTATTTTCCTGCCTTTAAATATTTCTGAGGCAATATTACTGACAGTTTTATTTAAATCATAATTGATGTTGAAATAATGTAACAGAGCGGGGCCTTGAAATACGCCACAGTACCTGCATTGTTAGTGTTTCTGTTTGTTTTTGAGCTTGCAGGAAGGTTTCCTGTGGTGACAGAGGGAATGGTGGTTGCTGGAGTCTGGGTGTGGTTCAGTGACATCTCACATGACTCTGAGTATTTGCTTTGGTTAGAAAACTCATCAAAACAAATAACCCCCCTCTATCTGCAATGACAAGCTCTTAAGATCCCAGTCAGGCTTTTCTAATTAGTATTTGATTAGCTTTTAGATTTCCTTTAGCCTTTTATAAGCGAAACAAATGTATAATTTGAAGATTTGCCGCCCTTGTATCCAGGTTAAGCCACAGAAACACATCTTTGTACAGATGACTCATAGAAAGTGTTTTTTCCCCTCTGCACGGCAGCTGTCGTTGGCAAAAATGACTGGCAGGACTGAGTAGACTTCATGTGGCCAAGCCCTGTCAGTTTTTCCAGAGGGAGAAGAGGAGGAGGCTCCTTCATGACTCAGGATAACCTCAAACCACAGCTCGGGACCTGCCCTTCTCCCCCTTCTCTTTCGGCAACTCCTTTAAACTCTGTGAAGAGGAATCCCCCATTTTTGTAGCTGGTGAGTGTCTCCATACTTTACATAAGAGCACACCACCTTTTTCTGACACTCCACTAAATAATAAAAGCTGCCTGGGCTGGAAACAAACCCCTGAATGTGGCAAGAAAGCATCTCTGCTGGCTGAGTTCTAATCTTGTGAGTTCAGCTGCTCATACTGCAGTCATGTGAAATGTTCAGCCTCAGCGTCGCCACTCCCAGAAGCCACATTCCTCCATTTTCCCCTCATGGATTTTTTTTAATTTTCTTTTGGGATGCCTCTTTACAACAGATACAACTCTTAAGGACCAAAATGCCAGTCACAGACACCACGATCATAAACACACTCCATAAAACATGTATTGTTGATAGAAAATATGCGTTTTTTGTGGCTTCGCCCTCCACATGTGATGCTTCAGTCTGAGCTGAGGTTGGCAAAGACTGATGCAAATTCTGGTTGAGATTTTTTTTAACCCTCCAACTTGACAAGACAAGCTGATAAATAGCAGCCTGTTGGGTAACTTTGTATCCTGTATGAAAAAATATTCACACCCCTCTTTAAAGTTTCCATTTTTGGTTGTGTCACATCATTGAAGCAAAGTAATTTAATGTGTGTATATATATATATATATATATATATATATATATATATATATATATATATATACGCTGTATAATATATACGCTGATTGACAGAAAAGATCATTTAACCCTTAGGGCTTGCTTTAATGTTACACACACTCATATTGCTCTGTGCACAAAACACGCTTTTCAAAATTAAGCTTTAATAATTATACATTAATATGATTTTTTTAAACTTTCATTGAGTTTATTTTTTTAACCAACATAGGTCCTAATCATAAATATCAAGAATTTGTTAATTTTCAGAATATTAACCCTTTAAAAATTTTTTGTCATGTTGCCACTGTGCTTTGGGATGAAAAAAAACACAAAAGATGAAATATTTTCAATAAACCATATGCTCAGTAGATTATTATCATTATTTGATTATCACAGCCTGTGATTCATTAATAATTTGCACCAACAGTGATTGTGACAGTGCACCTATAGTGGAAGTAGCATGTAATAAAAAGATATCATCGGGTGGAAAATAATAAAAATGACAAATTCTAGCACAAAAGCACAGTCGGGGCCGATTTTCTTCCCCACTTCTGAGTGACACGACTCATTTTTGAGTCTAAATGAATTTTAACTTCTACAGTAGACGTCATGATTGTTCGTGTGGAAATTCTTCTTTGGCTTCACAAACATCTATATACTTAAAAACAAATCTTAATTGAATTTTAGGTTTGTTTGGGCGTTGTTTGCCGTGCAGCGTACCATCGACTGGTTGGCCGACTAACAGACTTTCAGATGACCTGATGTCAGAGATTTTGGGTCGGCTGTCGTCAGGCTCTCGCACAGCTAAAGCAGAGCCCCAAGATGCTTTTTTTTTTTTTAACAAACCTACAGTGTATAAACAGCTAGGTAGTCAGTGCTGGTAGTGTATGTGTGTGTGTGTGTGTGTGTGTGTGTGTGTGTGTGTGTGTGTGTGTGTGTGTGTGTGTGTGTGTGTCAGACAGCAGTAGAGAGAGGGAATCAAAACTTGCACTCATTTTTGCAGAAATGGACCATAAAGCTCTTTTTGTGACGTCTTTTTCTACATGTCTGTGAATCATATCTCTGCTAGCAAACAAACCTCGATGTTCCCGCATCCACGGAGCTTTTAAACTAATCTTTATTGACAACTGTCAATAGCCATAACAGTTATAACAGTCCGCAGAGGCCGATGGAACATTTTATTGTCTATTTTACATGTATCGTGTGAGCACTCAGGTCGAGGCGTGACGAGCATATAATTTTATTTATTTATTTTTTTACAGTTTATGCACACAGTGGGAGTTGAACTTTTCTAAAACAGGCTCAAATTGTACAGTTGATGCAAAACTTAATATAATATATAATATTAACATAGTGAGTTAATGCTTTGCTAACATTAAGCCCCCCTCAGGAACTGCCGGGACCTGAAGCCAATTTTCGTATAGGCCAAACAAAAACAATAATGTGGAGCTCCGTCGTTTGCTGCTGTTGTTTTATTTATCCTGATTCTTCTCTCAATCATTTTAAGTTTTATTTAGTTTGGTTGTTGTTTCGTTGTGCCTGTGCATATAGTGACAATAGAGATCCTTCATTTGTAAACAGTTCCGGGTCCGTCATTTGATGCCTTTGAGCCTAAAAATACTTTTCCCCAAATACTTTCATTGTGAAAGAGACGTTTGTAAGTCAGTGGATACATTTTTATTTTAGCATTTTTACATTAGCAGGTTTATTTCTATTGCAGCCGCAGCACTAGCCGTCATTATTTCCAATCTGAGGCGACGTAGGCGTCTTATGCAATAATGGAAAGGTAAGCCCCTTATATGAGGGAGTGGCTATGTATGAGGGATTTTTGGGAGGTGATAGTCCACGATTTCACAGAGGAACTGTGGATTCAAAACTTCTGGATGATCCGCTCAACTTTTGCGAAGTTATACGATGCAACATCACCTCTTGCAGCACCTGCTGCATCATGAGGAAGCCAGTTCCTCCTGACAAGCACATAGCCATCGCATCATGTGACCTAAAAAAGCAAAACAAATGTTTCCATTGCAGTTTTGCAAAATATGGCTTTTTCAAATTTTAAATTGACATGTTTCCATTAGATGTTTTTTATATTTGCAATTTCAGTTTGCACAATTTGAGGGTTAATGGAAACCTGGCCAGTGACTTGAACCCACCTCTGGAAATTAGTAGATCTTTGGCAGCAGTTACAGCCTTGAGTCTGCATGGATACGTCTTTCCCATTCGTGTCTGCAAAACTTCTCTATCGGCTCTATCGGGTTGCACTGGGATTGAGAGTAAACAGCTACAAATTCTCTCAAACTCTGCTTCTGCCACTCCAGGACATTAACATTGTTGTTTTTTAAGGTTGTTCCTGTGCAGCTTTGGATTTGTGCTCTGGCTCATTGTTTTAAATTTCTCCCAAGTTGCACGTTTCTGGCAGTCTGCGTGTTGTTTTTCTCCAGGACTTCCCTTCATTTTTCAGCATTTATTTTACCCTCAAGCTTTCCACGACCTGTTGCAGAGAATTAACCCCACAGTGTGATGCTACCACCACCACCACGCTTCCTCGTTTCTTATATACACAGCGACAAAGCGGCATAACTGCGGGATTTTCCCTCCTCGATCAGTTAGTATAAAAAGTTCTTCTCTAAAACCAGGCAGTGCTGATCAAATAGACTCTGACACTGTTTCTCACTTAAAATCTTTTCAGAAACCTATTTTTAGCTTACTGTTTAACTGTGATACAAGATTGTTTGTTGCCAGCTGGCCCCATACTGTTTTTGCACGGGCAACTTGAGTTATCCACCAACGAGAGCGTTTATTGGTCCGTTGCAGTGCAGTGCATTCTGGTAGGTTTTATACCTCTTGAGGAAGTTTTCTCTGGTCCTGTTGCACCAATGTCAAAAGTACTCGCGTCCCTCTGCTGCATAGACAGCCCAGTTTTATGAAAGGATCATTTTTCCAACACTGAGATACTCCTTCAGTTCAGATCCGTTTGCATAGATCAGTTTCCACTCCGATATTTACGGGGCTTTTTTCTGTTGATCAGTTTGTGATACGACAAAACATGAGAACTTCCACTTTTCTTATTGTCACTATGGTAATATTCAAACTTCCCTGCTTTTGCTCCCCCCTTGTCTGCTTCCCTGCAGCTCAGATTTTCAGACTCTAGCTGTCAGTGCTGTGACTGATGCAATCAGGATTAGTTTGGTGGCTTGCCTCTCCCACACGCCCGTTTTTTCAAGTGACATGAGTTGAGAAACTCTGAGGATCTGTGGGCAACACAATAGAGGCATTTCACCGGGCCCAAACAGCCTCCCTCTCAGCAAAGTATTTCAAAACCATGACTCTAAAGATCTCATTTCATAACTGTTCCCCCCTCCAGCACCAAACCAAATCATGCCCCTTTTTAAAAGCACAGATAATCATTAAACAACAAACAAGCCAACCACCCAAAAAAACATTTGTCCTTTTGTGACTGGTGTCAACAAACAGTCTGTGAAAATGTAAGTAATGGTTTCACCCGTGACTCCCCTCATCAGTCATTCACTAAATGCTTTTGTTGTCTCTCCCCGAGGTTGTTTGCAAACACTGTGAGACACACAGAGACACAGAATAATGCTCGGGGACAAACTCTGGGCAAGAATGGACTTGCTTGTTGTAATAATTCATCTCATCTAAAGTCCTCTCTATGAAATGAAGAGTGCAGATTTTGAAATGCCGCATCTCATTTGTCAAGAATGACAAGGATGAGAGGAAGGAGCTGCAGAAACCTCCCTTCCTCAGTGAGATCTTAGCAGTATCGTAGCAGTTTTTTTTCACACAGAGCCATTTAAATACATTGTTGTCCAGAATACATTTGCATTGGTGACAACATCCGTTGTTTTTGGATGCTACATGCATGTAAACATGTAACTGTTAACTCTGTTTATAATTATTTTTGAGCAAAAGCCACATTTGATACAATTTTTGTTTTTCATATTTTAGCTTTGAGATTCCTCAAGCCTCACTTCTCCTGCTTTAAAGACCTGGTTTTATCGAAAATATTTGCAAAAAATGGAAACAATTGCAGACAGTGTAGTAAAGTGTAGTCTTTTTGGGGAAGGGACACACAACTTTAAATGGGTTTTGGAAAAAAATGTATTTTACTGCAGATTTTTAAAGAAAGAAGAATCACCTGATTTGCACCATTTATTATACCCAGAAACTCTCACACCATCTACACAGCACGCAACCTTCCTGTTACTGGCAAAACGACACTTGCCACAATATCAGAGACTCCTCTGAAATTCTGTACATGCACAATAAAATACAGGCCCCTGTTACAATACGCCGTCTGCAGGAAGTTCAACCCCTGCTACAAAAAAAAAATAAAATAAAATAAAATAAACAATACTGGAAAGAAAAACTAACGTTAGTTTAACTAAATCACAAAAAACAGGTAATCAAAGATAAATAATAAATGATATTTGACAAGGAACAAACTAGGGAAACACAAACAGCAGCAAAGTGCAGCAAAGCAAAGGCGGGCAGGGAGACGAGTGTTCCTCCTTCCTACATGAGAGGTACATCGACACATTGATGTTTTTGGGTTGATGTTTTTTTTTTTTTCTAAAAAACAAGCAAACAGTGGTGTACCTCGGCCCTCACTGTGATCACCCAGCACACACACCACTGTACTCATCACGCAGTGCTGCACAGATGACGCAGAAAACGTAAATGCTACCTTCTGTAACCTCCAGTCTGCCCACAAGTGGTGCCTGCAAAGACGCTACAGACACTAAACATTCGCACACGCACACTTGACAGGGTAACATGTTAACTGCGTACTTCATTCTCACTTCATTGCCCTCAGAGGATAGCAAACTCATGCGTAGCCGCACGTGGATTCTTTTGAAGGGACATGCTAAAGTGAACATGTCACTGCCTCTTAAAGTGATTACTAGGCGGGGCAACTCAGGAGCACTCACATGTTACATGTCCACAACTTTTGGCACTTTTTTTTCTGTAACTATAAATCTCTGCTTCACATTTATTATTTGCTTGTTTGACACATATTAATGACTGCATTATACCGTCGGTTATTATGTTAATGTACCGTGGCTTCAGTTGCAGGAAACCTGTCATCTGTGTACCGCCTTGAGGAAAACCTGCAGATGATTTCAATGAAATCTGAGACTGAGACCCGCGAAACTAACCCGGGGAAAAATCAAATATTTGTTTTTATTATTGCTTCCAGTCCTCATGCATATTTGTTTGTCAGGTGGAGTAAATACGGAGAGTTTGCACAAGAGTCGACTATGTGAGTAATTTAGGCATAATTTCATAGCAGTTTTAGTCTGTTCTGTAGTGGATCTCTTTAAAACATAAAGAGATGGTGTTGGTGCTTTAGCTGATGTGCACACTAACAGGTAAAACAGAGAAGAAATCCACCAATATATCAAGTTGTTTCTGCAAAACAACCACAAAGACACACAATGTGACTACAGAGACACAAGCATCTATAATGAGACTCAAAATGACCACAAAGAAGCACAAGAAGACATTAAAAAAACACGTAGACAAAAAATGGCATAAAAAAAAAAATGCAAATCAGCTGCAAAGAGATTTAAAACAACTTGAAAAAGGGCAAAACAACAATAAAGAGACGCAAAATGACCATGAAGACACACAAAGCCACCTCGAAGAGACGCAAAATGCCTACAAAGAGACACAAAAACAACTACAAATACACTTAAAATCATTACAAAAAAGGGCAAATCAATCACTGTAATAAATTGACAAAGTGACACAAAAATACCGTAAAGAGACCCAAAACCTGAGAGATGCTTAATGACTACAAAGAGACAAAAACAACACCAACAACAACAAAAAGAGGCTAAGCAGCTATAAATTTTGCTCTTATGTCGCTGAGGTGGTGGGGCCCGCTGCATGTCTGTGCCCATGGACTCATTTACTCATAATCCGCCCCTGTAACTGTTCCCAAAAAAGGCTGGTTTAATCTTTAACAACTGAATGTATTTAATAAGCTTATCATATCTTTTGTAATTAATCTTAATCTAAACTAAATAAATAAAAAAATTACTAAAAGTATTTTTTTTAAAAATGGAGTAGAGTCAAATGAATGATATTTACCCCTGAAATTAAATAAAACTATGGCTGTGGGATATGATGAGATTTATTTATAAAAATGTCTATAGTTTAATTTTATGCTATATCATTCATTTCGTTTACATCATCTGTTAACCCTTTGTGTTTCAATTTATGTAAGTGCTTTATTTAACTTTATACTTAACTTTATTTAAAGTTGTAACAGTATTTTATAAAACTTTATTTTAACAGCATTTATGTAACTTTATTTTATGGCAGTTGCTACTTTATTTATAACTGTAGTTCTTTAATAATTTTGTTTTTTAGTATTTTAAAGGGGATTTCAAAATACAGAGATATATATTGTGTATTGTGATTTAGCCTAAAAAAAATATCATATTATTTTAAAGCCATACGGCCCTAATAAGTAAAACTAAAGTATATGTAAAGTGACTTCCCACTGCTGATTAAAGTGGCTTACAAGGTCATAAAACAACATTTAAGTCTATTTTCAGCAACACCAAAACACCATAAAATCCATACAGGAATATTTAAATAATGCATGGGAGTTATTTGTTTTCCTAGTCTTCCCACATCGCGTGTGATTCAGACAGGTGGGAGAGTTTGGGAGAAACAACCTGGTTGGGTGTCCCAGAAGACCTCCTCTGATTGGATAACGGTGACGTTTGGATGGGAGGTGGAAGCTTATAAATGGCGGAAAAAAAAGTTTGTGATCAAACATAAAAAAGGTCTTCACAGGCACACAGTCTCTCCCGAAAGTTTAATTTGTAGCGTTTTTCCTGTCATTTATTTCCAAGATGAACAGAGTTATTCTGCAGCTCTTTGCTGTCGGATTCTGCATTGCAGCCGGTGAGTAAAATACTCTAAATAAATCAGGATTTATTCATTTAAAAATGCAGTTTAAAGCGTGTCACTACGAAAACTTAACCTACATCCAAAACATAATTTACTAAAAGTTAACATGCTCGCATTTTAGAGAGAGCATTTAATTTTCTCCCCCGATAAAATAGGTTTCTCTGCATGACGTTGATGTGGCTGTGGTTTGTTTGGGTTGGTTTCCCCTAAAAAAAAAACAGTGTTTTCTGCAGAATTGCGTTTGGATTTTATTTTTGTTGTTTTGCAAATTTACTGTATTGTGTTACATTTCTAGATTTTGTTTCTGCGCGCAGCTCTCATGTTTTCCGTTATCTTATTTTTAGTTTAGACGAGAAAAATGTACATTTTTTTCAACACAGATGGGATCCTGTCAAATAGGTCAATAATACTAAAAACTGTAATTGTCTTTCCCTGTTTGGATTTGTGCGTCACAAGTGTGTGTGTGTGTGTAATGTTTGTTTGGTTTTTTTTTTTTTAAGTCTGTGTGTTCAGTGTTGAAGGCTGCAGACCTTGGAGCTGTTGTTTGACTGGGTGTGTTCACTGCAGTGATGTCTTCACATCATTTTAGGGGCAGGGGGCCCAAAACAAGAAGTGGGCACCTTTTTGTGACAAATGGCCACCCTGTGATTTGAGATTAACTTTGTTCTGGTAACTGTTGTATCATGATATACCATCTGTCCCTGATTGTTTTGGGGTGTGTATCAGTTGCACTGATAACAATCAGAGCAATCATTTGACTGTTTCAGATGACATAAAGAACAGTGAAGCTCTTTGGAGTAAATGTGTGGTTAACTACACCGTTTGTTTATTCATGTAGAAACAAAACGCTCTGTGTCTTTGAACAACAGCTCTGTTGTTTTAGTGTAGAGTGTTAAATCAGTTTTGCGAACGCACCCCTTGTTGTAACATAACCTGTTGTTTTTTTAAGTTCCTGTCAGTGCCATCTGAATTTAAGAGATTTTTTTTTGAGTTTTTAATTTAGATCAATTAATTTATTTTCTAAACTATATTGAAAAAAAAAATACTAATAAACTACCTTGTACCTTGAAAAAACATTCATCCCAACTGATTTCAAAATAGTGAGCTTAAAGTAACGGGAAACACTTGTAATAGTTAGATAATAAACAGCTTAAAAAGCTAGCTAAAAGTTTCGGATAAACAGTTGTAATAATTAGCTAGTGTTAAAAGTCATGGATGGACAGTTTAAATAGTGCGCTAAAAATGGATTAATAAAATAGTTAGCTAAAAGTAATAAACTGTTGTTATAGTCAGCTTAAAGTAATAAATCATTTAATAAAGTTTGCTAAAAGTTGTGGACAAACAATTGAAATTGTTAGCTAACATTAAAAGTAACAGACAAACAGTCGAAATAGTTAGCTAAAAAATAAATAAACAGTTGAAATAATAAGCTAGTGTTAAAATTTCTGGATAAACAGTTTAAATAGTTAGAGAAAATTAATGCATTGACGGTTAAAATGGTTAGCTAAAAGTTGGCTAATGGACAAATAGTTGGAATATGTCTTGCTAAAAGTAATGAAATGGATGAAATATGCACTTAAAAGTGATAAAACAGTTGATATAATCAGCTTGAAGTGATAAATCAGTTGATAGAGTTTGCTAAATGTTGCGGACAAATGGTTGAATTTGCTAGCTAGCATTAAAAGTAATGCATAAACAGCTGAAATGTCCAGGTAAATATTAATTGTAATTGATAAATGGTTGAAATAGTTAGCTAAAAGTAATAAAACAGTCAATATAGTTAGCTAGAAGGAATAGCTAAACAATTAAAATAGCTAAAATTAGGCTAATGGACAAACAGTTGGAATAGATCTAGCTAGAAATAAGATGGTTAAAAGAGTTGTTAGCATAAAAAGTAACAGGCAAACGGTTGAAATAGCTAACTGTTAATCATAATGGATTAAAAATCTAAAAAGATGGATAAAAAAGGCTAATGGACAAACGGTTGAAATATTTTTAGCTAAAAGTAATACATTTGAAATAGGTAGCTAAAAGTAATTTTTAAAAAGTTAACGTTGTCAACTAAAAATAAAGATTTAACAACTGAATCAGAGTTTAAATAATCAGCTATTTACTCAACAGAAAAACTCTTGAACTCTGATTAATAATTTTAGTAAATATTCAAGCAAGCACTGACTATATAAGTGGACCATTGGTTGGATAAAACAAAAACAAGACCTTGGTATTTGGGAATTTATAATAGTCATGTTTTAGTAGTGTATGGTATTTCATAGTTTAATATTTCAAGTGGTTAATTGAGTAATTTAGTCTAAGTTGCAGCCCTAAAATCAAATGTTATCTTGTTTTTTAAGCTGAAGAGAGATGCACAGAAAGCGTAAGATTCACAGATGAAACAAAGTTGCCACAGAGTTGCTGTGTTTACCTCCATGCACATCCCAGGCTTTACTCTAATGCTGTTATTATGGGTTGGGGTGAGGCAGCCTGTTTGTGGTGCGGGGATTTTTTTTTTTCTTTTTTTCCAGACATTATTAAAAGACTGAATCATGTCCAAACCTGCCAGCCTTTGCATGAGAAATTCCTCACCCTGAGACAGTTGAGGGTTTGCCCAAGTCTCAAATTCCACTTCTATAGAGGATCTTTAGACTGGGCGCACTATAAGAGCCATTTGTTCCTCGACTATTGTGTTTTGAAGCTATTGTAGTCCATTTTTTTCCTCTGGATCCCCCTAGCCCTGTTGTTTCAGTCTCCTGTTTCAAACCACACCCTTCCTAACGGGAACTATATTCTAGTCCTGGCTGGTTTTTTTTATACTTTCAGGTGATAACTTCAACCTTTGGCTTGTGAATACTTTGCTTTAACAGTTATTTGTAACAGTAGAGGGATTCACAAATACAAATAATTACATACAAAGGTTTTACATCAACTTGTAAAAGTGACCAGGAGGGATAAATATGTGTGAGTGGGTGAAAAGTGGATGATTTCAGACGGCAGTCTGGTTTGAGTTTTGAAGTAAACATGTTACAGGCTTCTGAGAGGTTTCCCCAAGCACCAGATGCAAGTAAAAATAGACAAAAATGCTCGGCTTTTTTTAAATCCAGATGTCAGAAAATTTGTCAGGTTGCAAGATGAAAGTCAGGAGTAAACCTGTTATCTTAAACCCTTTTTTATTTGAACTTTTGAAACGTGAACAAACTGTCTTGATTTCTGTGAGAAGGAGGCAATGGACATGTAAACAGGGAAGGGCCCAAAATTCAGCAAGGAATTCGAAAAAAAATTATAAGAAAACTACTTGGGGAAAAAAAGTGTAAGTGCTAAAAAAAACAAAAAAACAACAACAAATAAAAACTGTAACATAATTTAAAATAATTGTATATACATTTCTTGAAAATATCTAATAATTAATTCTATGTTTTGGTCATTTTTTACCTTTTTTTTTTTTTTTTCAATTTGCAGGACATTTCTTGCCAAGTTGCTCATTATACTTTTCCCATTTCTTTGTCAAAGAAATCAAATTAATTTTCAATGGTTCAAATGCTTGTGAGAGACTTCTGAGCATGGCGAAATAAACTGATTTTGATCTAGGGGTTAAAGGGTTAATACAAATGCAAATTCCATTTGCATTTTTATGTTACAGTTTTATGTGTTTATTGATCTGTAAAAACTAATTTCAGAGGGGGACAAAAACCCCTTCAAGCCGAACATTTAATCCACCTACTCCTCCCATCAGTCTGGGTAATCCCATCCTTTAAGGATGTCTGCATCGTGACCTGTGGGCATATTTACACAACACACCCTGCCCGGTGTCTTTATCTTCAACTTTTAAGAAGCTAAAGGTTTGAGGATGTTCGTTATCCCAGCAGACACTCTGAGGGCACTCTTTGCATTTTTACCCTCACATTTCTTTTCATGTTTGCATATTCATCTCACGACATGTTGTCTCATTTTAATTTTCCGTGCACTGTGGGTTTGGTGCTGTAGCACATGACTCACATTGTGAATTTAATATTGGGCTTGTTGTTTTTCCACCATTTTGCTTTGCAGTTGTTCCCCACAGTGAGCTCAGACAGCTCTTAATTTTTAAAAAATGAAGTTGAATAGGACTTTAAAGAAAATGCAGATTTTTTTTTTTTTTTTTAGCCGGTGGGAAGCTGGATTTAGTCACTGCTCAGCTGCTTCTGTTGATCACACATGGATGAGTTAACGACTGACAACAGACACAAAATAAAAACATGTTTGAACTAGAAACAATCTATTTTAAAAGGATGCCTTCACTGCAAGTGCTGGGTAGTGACTCCTCCCAAAGCACTGATTACAAAAAAGACACCACACGGAGGACACTATCAGCTGGAGACGGGCGAATAGCAGCTCGTTGAACTCCTGTGACGCGCACAGCGTCCACACATCGTGTCAGCGACACCATGTGACTAAAGACGTCCAGAAATTCAAACGTCATTAGTGCTTCGGGGAGTGCTTCATTTAGTGTGACAGTTTTTAAAGTTATGCAATTTCTCATATGAAATGTTACATAATGTAAGACATGTGAGCACTCAGTGACACTGAGGATAAACTAAGTACTGAGGTTTTATATCAGAAAAACAGGCTTTTGCATTAATTCATGATTTTACTGAAACATATTGCACAATACCACCTACATTTAATGCAACACTTGTGATAAAATGTAGATTATAAACTTTACATTACACAGGATTGATGACGTTTATTGCACACATATGATTCTGAAAATATTAAAACAGAGGTGTTGTAGAGCTTTGCACAGGCATTGTAGTTTGATTTTTAATTTTATTCAGTTTTTATTTATTTTGTTATGAATTCAGAGTTCAATAGATTTATTTTTTACATTTTTTACATTTTTTTTTATCATAATATAGGGTATTTGTCAGGGGCAAGAGTTTAGAAGTTCATAATAGGTATTGATAACACTAACAACACTTTGTGAAGGCAATTGATACAGTCATGTAGACATCCTAGTTTAAATGAACGGAAACACCAATTTTATTAAATTGGACTAAAATTAAAGATATTTCCTGAACATTTTTATTTGATTTAGTTACATCTCCTCTGTTAGGTTTAGTTTTTTATGCTAAATAAACTTAATTATTCTTTTCTGTTTTTATTTCAGGAAAAATGTTATTTCCCTCACCCAGTCTTAGTTTTTAGTTTAATTTTAGTTAACTATAATGACTTTGGTGTTTTGTCCAGTTCTCAGCGACTGCTATACATCTTGTAAACCACAAGATGTCACTGCGTTTGCTGCGTTTAAAGCCTCAAAGACTTCTTTCTTTCATCCCCACCGTCCACTATCAAAGCTTTTATCCCTCTGTCATCACTTTTTTTTTTTTTTACTATTTTCTCTTTCCTGTGTGTAAGAATTAACAGGATTTTTGCTTTTTAAACTCATCATTAACCGTTAGTTCCGTTGTTATTTTTCTATCTGCCCTTGTGTTGTGAGTTTTAACATGTTGAGCCTGAAGGGCTGATGCTCTGTGATCTGCTGTTTTATTGACGGAGCAGCAGAGGGCAGCGCACGACAGAAACACTGATCAGTAATGTGCCACACCTCAGGGTTCACACCCTCCTTGCCATCAAACTGGATGGAAAAAGCAGCATTTTGCTTGATTATAGGCAGAATAACTCACTGTAATATAAAAATATCATCCTCAAAAGTCACTTTATGAAATACTGGTGCTCCAAGTATCTTAATTATTGATCTGCACTGACTTAATTTTGGATTTCTTGTTTATGAATTCTGTTATTTCTACATATTTAAGGCTGTAGAGTCCTTTTCAATAAGTTTAGATTCACTTAACAGCCTAAAAAATAAACACAGAATAATATTTCTTGTAATTTTAGTTTTAGTTTTTTTATATTTAGCAAATGTATTAATTTAATCCCTTAGAACTATAGTTAAAGTGAGTTTGAGAATATCATCTGATAGACTTTACTCTCCCATTCCCTAAAGATTTTCTAATTGAGAGTGAATTTTAAAATATTACATACTGTTTGTCTGTTTCTGAAGTAGAATAATCAGCCTGAAAACTTCAACTTCACAGTTTTCGTGGTTGCTGATCTCTGTCTTAGTGGGAAAGATAACCTTATTCAATGACTCTATCACAATTCTGGGCTATTTAAACGTTACCTAAAGGGATAATCAGATCTTTTGAAGTGGGGTTGTATGAGGTATTATTACATTGTCAGTGTATTATATACTGTACAATAAAAGTTAGTTGGCACCCAAAGTTAGGAGAAGTGGGCTCGATTTTGATGAATTTTGAAGTAATGTGCTGCTGTGGAGGAGTCAGCAGCAAAATGTATTTTAGGAACCTAAAACAAAGTCCCACCTAAAACATTTTTACTGCTTGATTTTGCTGTCAGACATCTATTTCTGATGGGAAGATGAAGCTGTTATATCTCTTTCTCCAAAGCCAGAGTCCATTGACAAAAACAGTGATTTAACATCACTGAACAGCAGAGGTGCTGCTCTGCCGCTGCCTCTTTAAGTTAGCAGGTTTATGTTACTGTGTGACTTTGGTGATTTCGAACTAACCATTGAAAACACCAAAGTCACAAAATAACACAAACAAACAAACTGATTGAAGCAGCGGTGAACCAGCAGCTACTGTGCTCTAAAAGCTTAAATTTCTGTTTTTGTCAATGGAGTCTGGTGGCTTTGAGAAGAGCAGAGATGGAGACCTGAAGCTGTTAAAGGCTTCCTCGTCCTAACAAACTGTCTGACTGAAGGATAAAGCAGTAAAAATACTCTCAATATACACTTATACTTAGGTGGGAGTTTTTTAGGTGGTTAAAATTTGTTTAAGCTTCTCCAAACTGGAGGCATGCTGACAGACATGACTGGATAAGTACCTCATACAACTCCACTACTTAACATCAAAGCTATCCCTTAAAGTATTTACATCTTCAGCAATGTTATACTTCTACTTCAACGACACGTTAGCAACAAATATTGTACTTTTTACTCCACTGCTTTTATATGACAGCTGTGTTTACTCTGTCACTTGCAGACGATTTTAAATATAAGATACCATCCACATATTCTAATAGTATTACACATTATAAGCCTAAAGATTGAACTACTCAAGACACTTAAATACATAGTTTGTTCAACACTTTGAAACCTGAAGCTGCATCACTTTTCTTGTGCTCCTGTCAGACGCCTTTCACACGAATTTAACCTTTGAGCACTAAGAAAAAACTTGGGAAAAAAGGCAATGAGCAACATAAGAAATGTTTCACACATTTTTAAAAATGAGTAGATTTAGAAAAATATTTTTAAAAAGCTGGGAAAAATGTCTAGGGCAAAAAAAGGAAAAAAACAAGGGGGAAAACTATATTTAAAATGATTAAAATTAGATATTTAAAATTCTGTCTTGAAATTGATATCATTTTTAAGCACTTTTTGCAGGTAATTTTCTTGTTTTAAACTTTCCTTTTTATTTCTTTTTAAAAACAATTTTCAGGTAAACAATTAAAAAAGGTAATTTTTTTGTGCGTATTTTTCATCATTTTGTTTTACATTGCTCATTGCAATGAGGAAATCAAGCTGGAAATCAAGACAGAAATCAAGCCATATTGCGTAAAAAGGGTTAATACATGTAGAAATATTGATATTGCAGTTGGCTTTCACCTTCATTATTGTAATATTGGGTTGAGTAACTCATAGTTTTGTTAAATCTATATCTGTATATTATTATTCTGTTGAGGTTTTTTTTGTCTTGCACTAGTTACACTTGTGTCTTTTTAGAGTAGAATATTGAATGCAGGACTTCTGCTTGTAACAAGAGTATCTCTACAATGTTGTTTTGCTACTTTTTCTTAAGTAAACTATCCGAGGACTCGTAGTACTCCGGACGGTTACTTTGACAGCTATTCAGGACATTTTTGAGCACTCCGGACATCCGGCAACTCGTCCTCATTAACACGTGTTTTGTGCTCATGTGTGTCCATGCTCGTGCACCTGCAGTAAGATTTGAAGGAGGTGTGTGGGGAGGTGACATAAATGCTTACCACATGGCTTACCAGTATAAGAGAAACTTTTTTTTTACCACATTCATAAAGACACAAAGTTCTTAAACTCCAGCAGCTGCAGAAGGAGTCATTTGCAAATGAATTCTGCAAATATGTAACACAGCGTCTCGCCTGTAAATCTCCTCTGCCTATTAAGTTGTCAGAAGTGATTGACTGCACCTGTATATGAATGTATACATACTTATTTGATCTTTTCGTCCCTCGAGCCTGCTCTGTATGGAAATATGTTGTGTAGGGAATCTTTTGCAATCAAAGAAGACGCAACCAATCACATGCCGAGACACTTTGGCTGCAGAGAACAAACAGTCTGCCGTAACTGAACGCATTTAGCTGTCCTGCAACCATGTGACTTCACCTCTCTTGTTTGCACAACTGAGTGTGTGTGTGTGTGTGTGTGTGTGTGTGTGTGTGTGTGTGCGCGCTTGCGTGAGAGAGATGACTCAGTAGCGTGGAGGATCAGGTCAGACTGGATTTCAGATGGTGACACATCAGTCAGCATTGCAAAGCGCTGAGGTGTTTCTAGGTGTGGTCGTGCTGATCTCACCACGCACACTTTGATTTGGACTTTTTGTGTCTGTCAGGCAAAGAAAAATGTTTTATCTCACAACAGATTATATTTTAATTGTATTTATGAGCTCATGTGTGAGCAGGAGCAACAAGAGAGGACATGAGGATTGTCAAAAGTGTGTAAATTTTTAGCTCTACTTGAACTCGGGTGTAACCGAAACCTGTGAGACAGGGTGTGGGGCTGTTAGAACAAAGGTGTGGCTGTTTTTATCTCTAAAGTGAAGAATCTAAATTATCTCATCAGATTGATTGATTGAAGTCAGGCCCTCCCATTGGGTCATACAGGTTTTTATTTTGTCACTTGAAAACCGAAGCATATTATTTATTTTTTCAAGTCAAACTCTGGTTTAATGAGGAGCTTAACAACTTTTTGTCATTTCTCCACCATTTACTAATATGTTCATCCTGGAAAAGTGACAACCATGTGTGCATGTGATTTTTTTTTTTTTTTTTTTGAGTGTGATGTAATGGGAGCTACTCAACTGGAAAAAGTTGTGCATGATCATGAGTCAGCTCAGCAAACATGTTAGTAAAACAGCAGCATCCATCCCCCTACATGAGTTACTAAGGTTAATGTTGTTTTTTGTAAATGCAGTGGGATACATAAATGTGAGACTGCATTTTAGCTGATAAGAGCTGCATCTTCTTGCATCATCTCACAAAGAGCAATCTGTCATTTAGTCCTCACCAACCTGATCTCATAATATTCAAGTCTGTAATTCTGCTTTTATTCTACGAGTGATAAAACAACAAGCTACAGATCATTTCCAGTGAACGCCTGACAATTGTTGCTACTGACAAGTGTGACGCACCTCAAATAGAATTTGAGCTGGCCTCAACTTTTTCAGCGCTTCGATGACGGGTGAAGCGTCAACCTTTGTTGTGTTTTTGTTTTTATGTTGTATGTCCTTTGGAGCGCGTCCAAGACAATGTTCAATCCAGTTTATAATGACAGAGGGCTTATTATGAAGTAGCTTTGTTAATCAGTCCAAGCAGCCCAGTTTACAGGTGCATGTTGGGTGTTCCTCCGCTGCCACTGAGATCATTTGAGTGTATGAGATTTACTCTTTCACCTCAGCTAAAATGAGGTCAATGTTCAGCCTCAGTCATTATGTTTGCATGCATTAAAAAAAAGTACAGGTTTTACCCTTATTCCAAAAAAGACGATATTCTTACTTCGTTGTTTACATGGCGAATGATAGTGAATATTCCTGTTGATGTGCAGCTGTGAATATTCCTATTAACATGCCCCAACCTGTCATTGATAATGTCGAAATATGGAAAACTTTAATACTGCAGGAAGTTTAAGCGTGCACATGTAGACGGCTGTCGGGACTATGTTGTTAAAATGTGATTTAGAATTGCATCTCTATAACTGTTACTCTGTTTAAGACTGGGGAAAGATACATTGAAAAAAAGAAGAAAGAACCTTTTAGTCCCTAACACGAGTCAAAAACTGGATCTTACTTTTCCCACAATTCAACTAAATGATGTGTCTGTTAGATCCTCTATTCCAGTGGTTCCCAACTGGTGGGTCATGGTCCAACAATGGACCACAAGTGACATGTGAATGTGGCAAGTTTGTAAAAAAAAAAAAAAAAATCCAAAACACAAAACAAACACTTTATTTTGACGTACAGTAAATCTTTGGCACTTAGCTTTTATTAAAGTGTTGTTTCTTTTCATATGTTGTTGGGTTTTTTGTCTTCTAAGCCAGAGCTGCCATAATTCCAGTCCAATGATTTAAAGCTACTGTGGTGACATTTGATTTGCTTCCAGGTTTTTATTTTTGCATGAGCTGTCAATCCATATACATAGAACAGGGTGTGGACAGCAGTAAACCAAAAAACAAAAAACAGTTCCAGGAAGTTTTGAGAACAACAACTTCCTCATGACAAAGCTTGAAGCGTGATTCAAAAATTCAGATTTGATTGACGTTTGTCTGCACATTGCTTATATCACCTGGGTTTATTTAAACACAAGAATGAGCGTCTTTAGTCACAATTTTATGAGACGACAGCTCCATAAAATTGGACTAATAATACAAACAAACAAACAGCGTACCTGGATTTTGATTCATCAGTCTACACTCTGTTGTGTTACAGTTGCATCACTTCTTGTTGGTGCACATTGAAAGTATATTGTTTTCTTGTTCTAACTGCAAAAAATGAAACTATATAAATGAGGACTTTTCATTTAAAGGGAGAACCCCAAAGCTTCTCCAGAGCCATAAAAGATGTTATACAACTGTTTTTATTACAAATAAACTGATGTTCAGGTGTAAAATCGATGGGAGTCCCCAATTTTTTAACTATGGTTATGTGTTTATTGTTGCCTTCTTTATAGCTAATCCTATTTATTGGATGTTATTTTGTGTGCCGTATTCTTCACTCCATGTTGCTCTTTGCATTCAGTTGTGAAAAGCGCGTTTCTGTCATGTGAGCTGATTCTCTGTGAGCGATCGGAAAACCCTGAGCTGACAAACGCACTCAGTTAATGACCACCTCTTTAGTCCTGTTATCTGTGAGGCAGGCTTTTGTCAACAAACCTCGACTATAAACTGACCTAAGAGTTTCCACTGTGCAAACTAATGGTTTGAATTTATAGGTTCTGCACTGTGTACAATTATCTGCAGTCTGGAGTCATTTTTCTATGTCTGGACACTAATCACACCTGTTACGTGAAACCGGTTAAATAGCTCTGGTTTTATTAAAGGTTTGTCATGTTGAAAGTGCACTGATTTTTCTTTTTGTCAGAAACTGCAAATATTGACACTAAACTCATTTAGTTTACTTTTGTAGCTTGCATTTAAAATAAAAAAGTAAAACTTGGACTATGTTATATGACAGAATATATTGTCTGATGATTTAAAAAAACATCTACTATTTGATATGTTGCTATATCTTTTATTTTGTTGACATCTGATAACCCTTTGTGCTTTGATCTATTTAATTATAACAATACTTTTTTTAACCCTGCTATACCATTACTTCATTTAACTTTATACTTTATTTAACACATATAACAGTATTTTATTCAACTTTATTTTAACTGTAGTATATTTAATGGCAGTAGCTACTTTATTTGCAACTGTAGTTATTTTGTTCTTTAGTAGTTTACAGTAATTTATAGGAAATATTGAAATATATATTGTGTATTGTGATATAGCCTGAAAATGTCATGATTTTATTTTAGAGCCATATCGCCCAACTATAAATAAAACCATGAGTACAGTTTCAAGTTTTCCACTTATGACAAGAAATCAGTGTACCAGTGGTTCAAAAGAAATACAGGAACAATGCACATAACAACATTATTCTAAATATGATAGCGATGTATTTTCCAGCCTTCTAATACAGCATGATGATTTTCTGAAAGTTATATACAAAACTTTTAAAAGATGCTGTACCTGTGGTACAGGTCAAAAGTCACCAGTCTGTCCCCTCCATGGTCACTGACTTTATGTCACTTGTCAGTCTTTTTGTTTAAAATGCCACGCTGCATCGTCTGAGTGGATGGGAGACACTGAAACAGTCTCAGCAAAGGCCTTCGGTCGAGACAAACACGAGATGATGTTTACTGGAGTGCTGACGCATTTATTAACCTGCATTTTAACCTCCTAATTATAGTCTGGTACAAACTATTTGTGCTAATTCTACTATTCTACTTCCTCTTTCCTCCTTGTCTCCCTCCTCCATCCCCCTCCCACTCTCTGCCGATACCAGTTCAAGCCCTGCAGTGCTACAAATGCGGCCTCGGTTTTGGGAACCTGTGCATAACCTCTAGAGTCACCTGTGACAGCGGGGAACAATGCTACAGTGGTGTCGGGCAGGCAGGTAAGGAGCTCAGACGTTAAAAATCTCACTGGACGACATTCTCCATAAAGAAGTGTTGTCATCAACATTTACATGAAACACAACAGGCTGAATTCTCAAAATACCTATAATGGAGATTACCTTTTCAGTTGTGAAAGTGTTTTCTTTAAAAGGTTGAGACAAGGACAATGTTTAATTCTTCAATCAACAGAAAGGTTTTGTAATTCCAGCCAATGATTCCCAATTAGGGGCTACAAGGAAAGATTGTGGAGTGGCTCAGCTAATTAAGTAGAGAATTTATAGTAATGAAGCAGCTGCCAATCAACCTGCTTTAACACATTTAAGACCAGGTGTTAGAGTGTAAGAGTGTGTGAAAACTAGATTGCAAGTGAGCAGAGGAGCTGAAATAAATAAAGAATAAATAAAAAAGTGGAATAAAGGAGACTTGTGGTGAACAGAGTGGTTTAAAAACATAACAATGAACCCAAATATATGTTTTTACATGAACTGAAAAAATGTAGGCAGTATGTGCCCATAATTAAAAAAAATACAAATGTTTCCAACAATTTCGACATACATACATACATACAATGTATAAACATTTGTTTTTACACCCATTTTATTTATCAATTCAAGATCTGATGGGCTGTCTGATGATTATATGAGCTAATATGGTAAACCTGGGAAACAGCATTTATGTATGTATTTATTTCTGTATACATATATATATATATATATATATATATATATATATATATTTCTGTAACATAGGGATAATTATAAATATATATTTTTTCCTAGCCTTTTTTTTTTAAAAAAAAAAGAAAGATTTTTTTCCCCTAGAAATTTTACCCTAGCTTCTTTAAAAATAAGTTTCTACAATATATTTCCTATCTATAATAATCTATAATTTTATTATTTGCAATTTGTGGAATAATTATTAACAAGTTGCTCATAGCTTTTTTCCACCACGATTTTGAAAGAAATTGCACCAATTGTATTGACTTTAACAAAGGGTTAAAATACTTGTGAAAGGCATCTGAAAGCAGCACCAGAAAAGTGATGTCGATCAAGCACCTTTTTAGTATTTAGTATTTAAATGATAGTTAAAACCAGAAAATCGCCAAACGTGGAGGAACACGTTTTTCCCCGTGTGCAGCCCACACCTCTCAAAGTCAAACACAGTGAACAATAGAAACTGTCAGTGACGATGTGTGTTTGTCGTCACTCCACAGCTGGCTTCTTGGATATCAAGAAGAAGGGCTGTCTAGCAGTGGCCAAATGCAACTCGACCGAACAGGTGAACTTCCCAACCAGCTCCTCCAACGCCACCGTCTACACCATGACCAAAACGTGCTGCAACACTGACCTGTGCAACGCTGCGCCCGGTCTGCCCGGGGCCTCCGGGCTGAGCCTGGCCCTCGCCACCGTCACTGCTCTGTTTGTGGCCCACGTCCTGGTTTGACAGAAAATACAGTAGATGACAGAAGACACAAAGAGCACACACACACACATAAAATGCACAACACATAATGAACACACATCAGCACTACAAGGATTAAATAATCTCTTCTGATTTTTTTTTTCCACATGGGTCTTGTGTTCACTACTCTTGAGGTGTATCGTCACAAAAATGTTAATACAAGTTCAAATTAAATTCCCTCTTTTTGTCCTTTTTAATTGTATCTAATTCTTGTCCAAATATGGTCATTTCTTATGCCAAAACGTCATAGATTGCGACAACCAATATACCAAACTCGGCTTCAAAACCTGAGCCCATAAACTAATGGGCAACATCATTGTAGCTAATTTTGGGGTCATTACAGCTTAAAGGAACAGTCCAACAATTTGAGAAATTTATTCGCCTTTGTTTTTTTTCAAGAGTTAGATGAGAAGATGGATACCACTTTCATTTATGTCCATTAAATGTGAAGCTACAGCCAGCAGCCGCTTAGCTTAGCTTAGCATAGCACAAAGACTGGAAACACTGAGAAACAGCTAGCCTGATGAAAAGTGAAGGTTAAAATAAAGACAAAAACATGGCTACCAAACAAGTTTGTAAAAAGTTTAACTAACAAGTTGTGTTTTTTTTACACACACATAATACAAATTTTGAGCTGTAGGCATGGTATTACTTTTGTTTTTTTTTCCACCAGTGGACGGAGCCAGGCTAGCCGTGTCCCCTGTTTGTAGTCTTTATGCTAAGCTACGCTAACCAGCAGCTGGCTGTAGCTCCATGTTTTTTACATATAAACATAAAAGATGTATTGTTCTTCTCGCTAACTCAATGCAAGAAGAATTTCCCAGTTTCACAAAATGTTGAACTGTTTCTTTAA